>NC_041217.1:77277162-77301870 GCF_002837175.3 Physeter macrocephalus | reverse complement strand
AAAAAAAAAAAAAAAAAAAAAATTTCTTTATTTGGTTGCACTGGGTCTTAGTTGCGGCAGGCAGTCTCCTTATTTGCAGCCTGCAAACTCTTAGTTGTGGCATGCATGTGGGATCCAGCTGCCTGACCAGGGATTGAACCTGGGCCCCCTGCATTGGGAGCGTGGAGTCTTAACCACTGCACCACCAGGGAAGTCCCGAGGATTTTAAATAAATTGATTTTAAACTCTCTTTAGAGCATTCTTTTTCTCTATTTCTTTGGGTGCAAATTTTCTCATTTGAAGAGTCTTCTGACTAAAGATCATGGCATTGGACTTCCTCATGTGTTTTACTATTTGCTACTAGCCCTTACTGGCAAAGGTAAGGGCATAATTTCAGAGATTGTAAACTTGACCCATGCACCAAAATTTGCCCATAGATCTTTTGTTGACAGGACTGCGTTTGTTTTCCTTCTTAATTAAATGTTTTTTGACTGTCATGCCTTACCATCAAATTAGTCACATATAATTTCACTCTTTCTGTTCTCCACCCAGCAGTATAGTGTTTATGCAATCCACCTAGCTAATCTCCAAAGCCTTTTGAGTTTTCCAAGTCTGGAATTTAACCTTCGTGACATATTTCCACAGAAGTAACAGGACATCTCAATAATAAAATCATGAAGCCAAATGTTTCTCATGACTCAGCCTATATTGAGATAAATTTAGACAATGTGAACTTGTTACCAGAGGCTACAATCCCAAGAACCCCCTTCTGCTGTGGTTGACAAGAGCCCAAAGTCATCTCATACCCTAACCCCACAAAGCTGGGTCTTGGGTTTGAAAAATGAGCATACCTGTTACAGATATGTATTCCTGAGACACTGTTATAACATTGATACACGGGAGTTCTCCCAACTCCATCCTCCCAAACTACTCAAAATTGGCATGCACAATTAATACTCAAAAAGAGTTTTAACAATAAGAGTGCTTCTGGAAGGCCTATGAAACACAATAATTTATAATGAGGATAAAATAGCTACACTATAATGGTGTTGTTAAAATTAAATGAAATTATTTTTTACAAGGAACTAAACACAAATTTGAATGTCCAGGATATTGTGAAGGAACAAAAAAGTTAAGTTGGGAATGAGCCTGGTGATCACCTAAGTATCTACATCTTACCAGTGGAGACACAAGAAATCAGGATTTATCTCTCATTGTTGAGGTCCCATTGTAACCTCATTTGCTCGGGGAATCCACAGGCAAATGTTCCATAGTGTTTTTCTCATATGTGTGGCCCATAGATATGGATTCTGAAGCAAAATAGAAAACACACACTCACACATAGAGTGTGGGATGTCTACTCAATGGTGGGGTCATGGGGTCGTGGATAGCCAGTTTTGGTAGATGGTATTACTGTTCCCAACTATTCACTTTCTCCCCTGTAAGATGATTGTACATCCATGCCCTTAACTAATATGACTTCAGTGCCTTCCAGTAGGCTGGGTCCATATGATTTGCTTTGGTCAGTGGAATGCAAGTGGATATGCTGTACTCTATGTGAGCTAAAGCTTTAAATGTGCTCGCTTAGATTGTTCCTACCCTTTGCCATGAGAGCTATAAAAACCAAACAGGGGCTGTGCTGGTTAAAATCTTTGCTAATCTTTCCATGTCAGTACAATAAATTCACCTCATTCAAAATAAATTTAAAAAAAATATATATATATATAGTGGTCTATAGTATGGTGTCCCATAATAGAGTCCTTGCCCATCTTGATGAACATTTATGAAGTTATTTCAAATTTTTCACTATTAATGCCACCTGATAACTTGAACTCGTTGTGCCAGGCCATGTGCTGAGCACTTTACATGTATATTATTTTCTCTGTTCCTCACAACAATGACACAAGGTAGGTAATATTCTATTCCTCATTTTACAGATGAGAAAACTGAGCCACAAAAACATTAAGTTGCCTGAGGTCAGAAAAGTAGTTAGTGGTAGAGTCCACATAGTCCGGCTCCAGCACCTAAGCTATACCCCAAACAATGCTACAATAAACATCTTTGTTTATACACATGTGTAACTATTTCTGTAGGAAATCCTGAAAGGGAATTGGTGGTAAAAGGAACTCACAGTTTTGATAAACTTGTTCCACATGAAGGCTTAATCAATTTATCTTCCACCCACAGTAGATGAGCATGCCCACTTCCACCACTTCTCCAGTTCTGAATATGACCAGTCTTTTTGTTTTGTTTTCCAATCTAATGAGAAAAACAGATATCACACTACCTAAAATTTCTTTGGTTTACATGTCTGATTGAAGATCATTTTATAAACTAATTGGCCATTTTTAGGTCCTTCTTTTTTGAATGGCCTGTTCATATCTTTTGCTTATTTTTCTATTGTCTTGTATTTTTAAAATAGTTGTGTGAAGCTCTTCACACATTTTGAATGTTAATCTTTTGTTGAATTCCTTATTTAGTATTATTTATATACAGAAGTTTTGAATTTGCATGTATAAAACTTTTCTTTCACTGTTCTTGTATTTGTCTCTTACTTATAAATGCCTTCCTTTTCTCACAGATTATACAAATATTTTCTTATATTTTCTCCTAGTAGTTCTCTAGTTTTGTTTTTTATATCTATCTCTGGAATTTGATGCAGTACAAAGGCAGGACGTAGCTTTTAACTTTTTTCCCCCAAATAGATAATAGACATCATTTATTGATAATTCATCCTTTCTTACAATGATTTGAAATAGCATCTTTATTGCAAACTGAATTCTTTTATATAAATGAGGCTATCTTTTTACACAACAATACCACACTGTTTCAATCAATATAATGTTTGTTTTTAAATTTTTCTTTTCAATTTTTGTCTTCCTTTTAATTTTTTGACACATTTTCTTTTCCAGTATTCAATATAAATTTGAGAATCAACTTATGAAGGTCCATAAAAAATTCAACTGAAATTTTGATTGGATTGCCAATTAATGTTGGGAGACTGGCAAACAATAATTTGTGCAATACTAAGATTCCCTATCTGGGAACAAGATATTTATCCAAGTCATATTTTATGTCTTTTAGTCAGGTTTTATTGTTTTCTTCAAATAGGTCTTGCATATTACTTTTTTGTTTATTCTTAGGAACTGTTTAGCCTTTCCTGCTATTGTTAATGGGATCTTTTATTCTATTACTTTTTTAAATTGGTATATGGGAAAAACATCAATTTGCATATGTTGATCTTATATTCTCCCCCTTCTTTGAACTCTGTTTTTAGTACAAATAGTTATTCTGTTGATTCTTCTAGATTTTTTAAATTTCCAACTGTAAAAATGTTACTGCATGTTACTGTGACCTTTAGTATATGGTTTAAAAGGTAAAAGAAATGTGTTTTCAGAGTGAGAATGAGTCGGTTATGCATAACAGAAATATAGAAAACCATTAAAATTTACTGGCATATATGGGGTCAGAGAGGATATATACCAACCATTTTATTTTTGGCACTACCAGCCATAAAATTGTAGGCTATGTGGACTTTCAGTTTGCTCCAAGACAATGAGTCCAACTTCTAATATATCTCAACTTATTTATCTATTAATTATTTTAAAGTTTACATACAGCATATTCACTCTTTTTTTGGTTTACTGTTTTATGAGTTTTAAGAATGCATATATTCCTATAACTACCACCACAAGCAGGGTAAAGAACAATTTTAATACTCCTTAATCAGTCTCTCAACCCACCCCTAACTCCTAGAAACCATTGATCTCTTCACCATCACTTTAGTTTTATATTTTCCAGAATGTCACATAAATGGAAATATATGGTATGTAGCTTTTTGAGACTGGCTCCTTTCACTTAGCATAATGCATTTCAGATTCATCCATGTTGTTTGTGTATTAATTGTTTATTCCTTTTTACTGAGGTGTAGCACTCCATTGTATGAATACACCACAGTTGTTTATCCATCTGTTGAAGGACCATTTTGGGTTGTCTGCAGTTTTTGACATTTATAGACTATGAACATTTATGTACAAGTTTTTGTGGGGACATATGTTTTCATTTCTCTAGGCTAAATACATAGAAAGTAGAATTGCTGGGTCACATTGTAGGTATGTGTTTAACTTTATTAGAAACTATCAAAATATTTTCCTGAATGATCATTCCATTTGCATTCTCACAAGCTATGTAGGAGAGTTCCAGTTGCTTTAGATCCTTACCAGCACTGGGTATTGTCATTATTTTTAATTTTAACCATTATAATAGGTGTCCAGGAGTTTCCTATTTGGTTTTCATTTTCATTTCCATAATGACTAATGGGTTCGTCATGTGTGTTGGCCATCCATATATCTCCTTTGGTGAAGTGTCTGTTCAAATCTTTTGCCCCCTTTTTTTAAATTGTTTTTTTTTTCAAGTTTTAAGAGTTCTTTATATATTCTAGGTAAACATGATGTATGTCATGTATAATTAGTAAACTTTGTCAGATGTATGATTAGTGAACTTTTCTCCCAGTCTATGGCTTGTCTTTTCATTCTCTTAATATCTTTTGAGGACAAAAGTTTGAAGTTTTAACAAAGTCTAATATATCAATTTGTTCTTCTATGGATTATGCTTTTGGTTTTGTATCCAAGAAATCTTTGCCCTACCCAAGGTCATGAAGATTTTCTCCTATATTTCCTTCTAAGAGTTTTATAGTTTTACATCTCACACTTAGGTTTATTATCCATTTTGAATTCATTTTCTATACAGTGTGAGATGTAGGTCAAGGTTCACTTTTTTTTTTTGCATATGGATGTCTCATTTTTCCAGGATTATTTGTGCAAAAGACTGTCCTTTCTCCATTGAATTGCCTCTGTACCTTCATTAAAAATCAATAGACTGAATTTATGAAGGTCTATTTCTGGAGTCAATTCTGTTCCACTGATTTATGTGTCTATCCTTTCACCAATACCACCTTCTTTACTGTAGCTTTATGATCTATCTTAATGTGTAATGTGAGTCTTCGAACTGGTTCTGCCCTTCAAAATTGTTTTGTTTACTTTAGCTTCTTCACATTTCCATATGAATTTTAGAATCATCTTTTCTATATTTGCAAAGAATTCTGCTGGGATTGTAATTGGGATTGCATTAAATCTTTATATCAATTTAGGGAGAATTAACATCTTAACTATATTGAATTTTTCCATCAATGAAAAGGGTATGTCTCACCATTCATTTAGGTCTTCTCTGATTTCTTTCATCAACATTTTTTGATATTCAAAATAAAGATCCTGCATATCCTATTATAATTATACCTAGTGTTTCATTTATGACGAGCTATTGGTACTGCTTTTAACTTTTGGATTCCAATTGTTTATTACAAGTATACAGAAATGGAAGTTGATTTTTGTATGTTGACCTTTTTTATACTGTGACCTTGCTAATCACTTGTAAGTTCTAGTAGCTTTTGTGTAGATTCCAGTTTCTGGATTCTCTATGGTGTCCTATTAATCCATTTGACTATTCTTTTATTTATTATTACTTAAAAAATTTTATTTATTTACTTGGTTGCACAGGGTCTTAGTTGCAGCACACAGAATCTTCATTGAGGCATGTGGGATCTAGTTCCCTGATAAGGGATCGAACCCAGGCCCCCTGCATTGGGAGCACGGAGTCTTAACTGCTGGACCACCAGGAAAGTCCCCATTTGATTATTCTTATACCAGCACAACACAATTGTAGCTTAATACAGCTAGTCTTCCATCTTGTTTTTTTTAATGAAGAGAATTTTGAAAAAAATGTTTTTTAAGATTCCATTTTTTTAGACTTTATTTTTTTAGAGCAGTTTTAGCTTCACAGCTAAATTGAGAGGTACAGAGATTTCTCATGTACTACCAGCTGCTACACATGCATAGCCTACCAAATCATCAACATCCCCCACCAGAGTGGTACATTTGTTACAATCAAAGAACCTACATTGAAACATCATTATCACCCAAAGTCCATAGTTTACATTAAGGCTCATTCTTGGTGTTGTATATTCTATGGGCTTGAACAAATATATAATGACATGAATCCACCATTATAGTATCATACAGAGTATTTTCACTGCCCTAAAAATCCTCTGTGCTTCACCTATTCATCCCTCCCTCCTCTCAAACCCCTGGCAACCACTGATCATTTTACTTCTTCATAGTTTTGCATTTCCCAGAATGTTATATAGCTGGAATCATATAGTATGTAGCTGTATTAGTCAGGGTTCTCCAGAGAAATAGAACTAATAGGATATATAGATATATTAAGAGACTTATTATGAGGGATTGGTTCACTGATTATGGAATCTGAGAAATCCCATGATCTGCCATCTGCAAGCTGGAGCACAGGAAGGCCAGTGGCATAGTTCCAAAGCAAAATTTGAAAGCCTGAGAACCAGGGAAGCCAATGGTTTAAGTCATAGTCCAGTCCAAAAGCCCAAGACCAGGAGCGACCATGTGTGAGGGCAAGAGAAGATGGATGTCCCAGCTCAAGTAGAGACCAAATTTGCCCTTCCTTCACCTTTTTGTTCTATTCAGGACCTCAATGGATTGGATAATGCCCACCCACATTGGTGAAGGTGATCTTCTTTACTCAGTCTGCCAATTCAAATGCTAAATCTCATCTAGCAACACCCTCACAGACACACTCAGCTATCAGGGCATACCTTACTCCAGTCAAGTTGACACATAAAATTAACCATCACAGTAGCCTTTTCATTTTAGTTTCTATCACTTAGTAAGATGCATTTGAGTTTCCTCCATATCTTTTCATGGCTTGGTAGCCGATTTCTTCTTAACACTGAATAATACTTTGCTGTCCAGATGTGCCATTCGCCTACTGAAAGACATCCAAGTAGCTTCCAAGTTCTGGCAATTACAAATAAAACTGCTATAAATGTCTGTGTCTGCAAAAGACTGCAAAGACCCAAAACAACTTTGAGAAAAAAGAACAGAGCTGGAGGCATTACACATCCTGATTTCAAACTACATTAAAAACCTATAGTAATCAAAGCAGTATGATGTTAGCATAAAAACAGACACATAGACCAAAGGAAGAGGGACGAGAGCCAGAAATAAACCCATACATATACAGTTAACTAATCTTTGACATGAGTGCCAAGAACATAAAATGGGAAAAGGATAGAATCTTCAATAAATGGTGTTGGGAAAACGAGATATCCACATTGCAAAAGAATGAAATTGGACCCCTATCTTACACCACTCACAAAACGAACTTGAAATGGATTCAAGACTGAAATGTAAGACCTGAAACCATAAAACTCTTAGAAGAGAAAACAGGGAAAACTCCTTGACACTGGTATTGACAATGATGTTTTTTAGATGATCCAAAAGCACAAGCAACAATAGCAAAAATAAACAAGAGGGACTACATCCAACCAAAAAGCTTCTGTATAGAAAAGGAAACAATCAAGAAAATTAAAAGACAACCTACAGAATGGGAGAAAATATTTGCAAACCATATATCTGATAAGGGGTTAATATCTAAAATATATGAGAAACTCAGGCAGCTCAATAGCAAGACAACAAATAATCTGATTTTAAAAATGGGCAAAGGACCCGAATAGACATCTTTCCAAAGAAAATATACAAATGGCCAACAGGTACGTAAAAAGGTGCTCAACATCAATAATCATCAGAGAAATGCAAATCAAAACCACAATGAGATATCACCTCACACCTGTTAAAATGGCTATTATCAAAAGAAATATATGTAAGCAATAACAAATGTTGGCAACAATATTGAAAAGGGGAACTCTTGTACACTGTTGGTGGGAATGTAAATTTGTACTGCTATTGTGGAAAACAGTATGAAGGTTCCTCAAGAAATTAAAAATAGAACTGTGATAAGATCCAGAAATCCCACTTCTGAGTATGTATCTGAAGGAAGCAAAATCAGTATCTGGAAGAGATATGTGCACTTCCATATTCATTACAGCATTATTCACAATAGTCAAGATATGAAAATAGCCTAAATATCTGCCAACAGATGCATGGATAAAGAAACTGCATTATACATACATACAATAGAATATTACTCAACCATAAAAAGGAAATTCTGTCATTTGTGACAACATAGATGAACCTAGAAGCCATTATGCAAGGTGAAATAAATCAGACGGGAAAGACAAATACTGTATGCTATCACATATAGTATGATGTGGAATTATTTTATGTGGAATCTGGAAAAAAAAAGTTGAGCTCATGTAAACAGAGTAGAATGGTGGTTACTAGGGGCTAGAAGGTAGGGGAAATGAAAAGATGTTAATCAAAGGGTATAAACTTTCAGTTATAAGATGAATAAGTTCTGAGGATCTAATGTACAGCATGGTGACTATAGTTAATAATGCTGTATTGAATACCTGAAATTTGCTAAGGAAGTAAATGTTAAGCATTCTCACCACACACACACAAAAGGTAACTGTGTTAGGTGATGGATCTGTTAATTAACTTGATTGTAATAATCATTTCACAGTGTATAAATGCAGCAAATCATCGTGGTGTACACTTTAGATATATATAATTTTATTTGTCAATTATACCTCAATTAAGCTGTGGTGGGGGTATGGAAATCTGAGTGCAGGTTTATGTATGCACATAAGTTTTCAACTCCTTTGTGTAAATACCAAGACTCACGATTGCTGGAGGGTTGGATGCATGGTAAGAGTATGTATAGTTTGTAAGAAACCTCCAAAGTGGCTGTACCATTTTGCATTCCCACCAGCAATGAAAGAGTGGCTGTACCATTTTGCATTCCCACCAGCAATGAAAGAGTATCTGTTGCACCATAGCCTTAACAGCATTTGGTGTCATCAGTGTTCTTGGTTTTTGGCCATTCTCATAGGTGTGTAGTGTTACCTCATTGTCACTTTAATTTGCATTTATTTGCCTGATGACATATGATGTGGAACATCTTTTAATATGCTTATTTGCCATCTGTATATCTTCTTTGGTGAGCCTTGTTCTTTTTCAGGTGTCTTGGCTAAGATTTTAAAATCAGCTACACACATACAGACACACACAAACCCAGACACACCCACACAGTTCTACACATTGAGGTTTTGATTGGCATTGCATTGAATCTGAAGACTAAATTGCAGTGACCTGACAACCTTGTAATTTTGATTCATAACTCATAAACATGGTATCTTACTCCATTAATTTAGGTCTCTTTAATTTCTTCCAATATTTTTTCCCACTTTCTGCATAGAGGACTTGTATATTTTTGTTAGGTTTATTCCCAGGAGTTTAATATTTTGATATGGTGTAAATGGTATTTTTAAAATTTTCACTTCATATTCTTTTTAAAACACTATTTGCTGTCTAAAACAATAATGCTGTCAATGTATTATGGGGTTCATAACATGTTAAAGTAACATATATGACAATGATAACACAAAATTCAGAAAAGATAAATAAAATTATAATACTGTTGTAAGGCTCTTATGTTGTTTGTGGAGCTATTGAGTGCTAATTCAAGACAGATAGTAATAAATTAAAGATGTATATTGTAATCATTAGAGTAACTAGTAGATATAAGAAATATATGTAAAAAGACAATAAAAGAGGAAAAATGGAGAACTAAAACATGCTTGAATAAGCTAAAGAAAGCTGGAAAGGAGGAACAAAGAAACAAGTAACAGATGGTAAAAATTAAAAAACAAATATGGTATACTTAAAGCTAACCATATCGGTAATCACAATAAATTTAAATAGACTGATCACTCTTTAAATGAAAAAGACTGTCAGACTATTTTTTTTAAAAAGACCCAATAGGGCTTCCCTGGTGGCTCAGTAGTTAAGAATCCGCCTGCCAATGCAGGGGACACGGGTTTGAGCCCTTGTCCAGGAAGATCCCACATGCCGTGGAGCAACGAAGCCTATGCTCCACAACTACTGAGCCTGCGCCCTAGAGCCCGCGAGCCACAACTACTGAGGCCGTGTGCCACAACTACTGAAGCCCACGTGCCTAGAGCTCGTGCTCCGCAACAAGAGAAGCCACCACAATGAGAAGCCCACACACCGCAACAAAGAATAGCCCCCGCTCGCCGCAACTAGAGAAAGCCCGCGTACAGCAACGAAGACCCAATGCAGTAAAAAATAAATTAATTAATTTAAAAAAAAAAGACCCAACAATATCTTGCCTACAAAAGACACACTTTAAATATAATTGATTTAAATATAAGTAATTGGAAATAAAACATGGGAAAAGATAGTCCGTGAAAACAGTAACCATATGAAAACTAATGTGGCTATATTATTAATGGTCAAAGTAGATGTTAAGGAAGAAGTAACAGAGAAAAAAAGGAAATTAATAATAATTAGAAGATTAATTCCATAGAAGAAATACATAATCCTAAATGTGTATGCACCTAATACATAATACTAAATGTGTATGTACCTAATAATATAATAACGTCAAAATTTATGAAGTAAACAATTGACAGAACTGTATAGGAAAGACCAATCTAGAATCAGAGTTAGAGATTTTAACATACCTCCTCAGTAATCAATAGAACAGGCAGACAAAATATTAGTAAGGATATAGAACATGTGAGCAACAGTACCAAGCAACTTAATTCACACTTGTAGAAAACTGAATTGGTCATTTTGTGTCAGAATATGCATGGACAGAGCGGCTGCCATGACTGGACTGCTTTCTGGTTTCACTACTTGGGTCAAAGAGGTTGCTTCTGAATGTGAGTCTACGCACTGTGTCACCCATAGAGAAATGCTGATTAGCCGAAAAATGTCACCTGAATTTAACGTTTTGCAGGATGTGATTAAAATTATCAACCACATTAAGTACATGCCCTTAACTCACGTCTGTTGGCGCAGCTCTGTGAGGAGATGGACGCAGAGCACACACGTCTTCTCTGATACACAGAAGTGAGATGGCTTTCTAAAGGTAGATCACTGGCCAGGGTTTCTGAGTTACAAGAGTCGCTCCAGAGATTTCTTTTAGAAAAACAGTCACCACTGGAAGCACATTTCAGTGACACAGAATGGGTTGCAAAACTTGCTTCCTTGTGTGACATATTCAACCTGCTCAACGAACTCAATCTGTCACTTCAGGGGAGAATGACAACTCTGTTCAATTTGGCAGATAAAGTGGCTGCATTCAAAGCCAAACTGGAATTATGGGGGTTGATGAGTGTACATAGGGATTTTTGACATGTTTCAAACATTAGCAGAGATTTTGAAAGACACTGAGCCAGGGCCTTCTTTCTCCCAGCTGGTGCATGATCACCTATCTCAGCTTTCAAAAGAGTTTAAGCATTACTTCCCAACCACAAAAGACCCCTGAACTGGGAAGGAATGGACACGACCCATTTGTGAATAAGCCAGGTGAATCAACTTTGTCCGTGCTAGAAGAGGATCAACTGCTTGAGATCGCAAATGACGGTGGCCTTAAAAATATGTTAGAGACAACTTCAAATCGCCGAGATTTTAACATACCTCCTCAGTAATCAATAGAACAGGCAGACAAAATATTAGTAAGGATATAGAACATGTGAGCAACAGTACCAAGCAACTTAATTCACACTTGTAGAAAACTGAATTGGTCATTTTGTGTCAGAATATGCATGGACAGAGCGGCTGCCATGACTGGACTGCTTTCTGGTTTCACTACTTGGGTCAAAGAGGTTGCTTCTGAATGTGAGTCTACGCACTGTGTCACCCATAGAGAAATGCTGATTAGCCGAAAAATGTCACCTGAATTTAACGTTTTGCAGGATGTGATTAAAATTATCAACCACATTAAGTACATGCCCTTAACTCACGTCTGTTGGCGCAGCTCTGTGAGGAGATGGACGCAGAGCACACACGTCTTCTCTGATACACAGAAGTGAGATGGCTTTCTAAAGGTAGATCACTGGCCAGGGTTTCTGAGTTACAAGAGTCGCTCCAGAGATTTCTTTTAGAAAAACAGTCACCACTGGAAGCACATTTCAGTGACACAGAATGGGTTGCAAAACTTGCTTCCTTGTGTGACGTATTCAACCTGCTCAACGAACTCAATCTGTCACTTCAGGGGAGAATGACAACTCTGTTCAATTTGGCAGATAAAGTGGCTGCATTCAAAGCCAAACTGGAATTATGGGGGTTGATGAGTGTACATAGGGATTTTTGACATGTTTCAAACATTAGCAGAGATTTTGAAAGACACTGAGCCAGGGCCTTCTTTCTCCCAGCTGGTGCATGATCACCTATCTCAGCTTTCAAAAGAGTTTAAGCATTACTTCCCAACCACAAAAGACCCCTGAACTGGGAAGGAATGGACACGACCCATTTGTGAATAAGCCAGGTGAATCAACTTTGTCCGTGCTAGAAGAGGATCAACTGCTTGAGATCGCAAATGACGGTGGCCTTAAAAATATGTTAGAGACAACTTCAAATCGCCATATGTTCTGGATTAAAGTCAAGGCGGAATGTCCTGAGATTGCCACAAAAGCACTGAAAAGCCTGCTTCCATTTCCAACATCCTATCTTTGTGAAGCAGGGTTTTCTGCAGTGACAGCAACCAAAACGAAATTACAGAGTAGATGACATAAGCAACCCACTTCGGGTGTCACTGTCTCCCATCACCCCCAGATGGGACCATCTAGTTGCAGGAAAACAAGCTCAGGGCTCCCACTGATTCTGCATTAGGGTGAGTTGTATAATTATTTCATTATATATTACAATGTAATAATAATAGAAATAAAGTGCACAATAAATATAATGCGCTCATATCATCCCGAAATCATCCCCCCTGCCAACCACCCCCACCCCAGTCCGTGGAAAGACTGTCTTCCAGGAAACCAGTCCCTGGTGCCAGAAAGGTTGGGAACCGCTGCCTTAGAGCAAGGCATGCAGCACTGAATGCACAGGAGGCACAAATGAAATGGGAGCAGGACCCTATGGTCCTCCCCCAAGCACCATGTCCTCTGACTGCCTTTTGTTTGTAGAAAAAATTAGTCAAAGTTGAGCCTGTATATACTCACTTGCAAATTTGCAGTTAGAGAAAATTTGAGTAAATGTAAAACTTTTTACAAGTAATTTAACAACAACACAAAACATTTTGCCAAGTTTAAAAGTAATTAATTACAAAACATAAAGTAGTAGAGCATTAAAATAAAATTACATTTTAAAAAATTAAGTTTTAAAAGTAATTCTTGTATTGTTCTGAAGTTGTAAAACTGATTCAGTAGAGAGAGATTAATATTCAGTTTATAAAAGTACTCATCAGTTTTCCTATAACTAGGTATCTCTAGTACATTCAAAATTATCCAATTTACAAATTAATTTATAAGTTAAACTTCCAATAGGTAAAATGGTTGCATTAAAACACTTTTCAGAATTTTATTTTTAAAAATACTATTATAGTATAAGTTCACATTTATAACTGAAAACTTTTATGAAGATATCAGTCTTTAAAAAGTTACAGGCCCAAAGAATATTGATACTAATATTAATTAGGGTTGTCTAAACAGCAAAATTAAAAATTCAACAGCACAAACAAAATAACAATTTACTTATCTCTCATGTAAGAGTCCAAGATTAATAGATCCAGATTAGAAGATCCAGTCATTTAGGGCCCCAGTCTGATGGTGGACCTACTTCAATACATAGTTCCCAAAGGTCTCTCTGCTTATCATTATTCTAGGCTACAGGAAAGAATAGTGAGCAGAAGTCCAGGGCAAACCATTGCCTTTTAAATGGGTTAGACAGAACTCAGTGAGAACTTAGTCATATGGCCACGTGCAGCTGCAAGGGAAACTGGGAAATACCGTTGCTCTTTGGGCAGCCCCATCCCAGCTACAGTCCTATAATGCTGTAACAGGAGGAAAACAGATTTTAATGAAGAGTCAGCAGTGTCTGACACCCCTCTAGCCACTAGAATTCTGTGTTCATCCTTCTCCTGATATGCTCATCCCCACCCCAAGGGAGACAACTCCAAATTCCATCCAGGTGCTGCATCCAGCTCAAATTCTGGGATCTCTGGGTGACTTGCAATCATCTCCCTCAGACTCAGATTGGCTTTTTGTGGTCCAGCAACTCATTAACTCAAAGGAAGTCACTTACTTCTCCAACACCCAATAAACCATGGTCTAATAGAAACAGGATGATTATATGAGAACTTCTTGTTCTTTAGTATTAGGTGGCCCTTCTGCTGCCATAAATCTTGGGGAGGGATAAGACAAGAGGTTAATATTTTTGAAATCTCAAGGGAGATGCGTTTAGGCAACCGGAAAAAAAAAAAACCTGCTTTTTCTTTCTGAGAGAAAGTAGCATTAGACAGAAGAAAAGATATTTGGTGACAAAAGACATTCTATTTCATGGTACTTGATGGTGAGGACACTAGTTAAATAAGGGATTTCTGGAGCAAAGTGAGAAGAGAATCCAGAACAAAAGTAAATAGTAGCTTTTTTTTTTAAAGAAAAATACGAACTTTTTAATTAGCTTGTCTTCAGCTGACTATTGAGAGATTAATGACATTTTGATAATAAGAACCCTATCAAAAAGACAGAACCACATCAAAACACAAAAACACTTTAATTACTGAGAAATATATATAACTCCATCCTTAAGCTTCTTTCCCTTTATTCTCCCATTAAGGTATGTTGATGTCCTGTGTTCCCCACTGTGTGTGTGCATGTGTGTGTGTGTTCATATAATTCATATTTTGAGCAGGAGTCTTCCTGATGGAGCCAAATGAGTTCCAAAACCAAAGATCTATTTTTAAACATATTTTAAAGTAGTTGAAATAAGGAATGCTATGCTCAGCTAAAAGCAGTTCAGCTACAGTGTAAACCGTAAAGGCAGGAGTTAAGCAAAGGATAAGGATGCAATAGAGAGATGAGAAATGGACAAAGGACTTGTGGCTAAATAAGACATAAAAATATCCTCATAAAGGAGCAGTATATATAGTGTTTGAAGCCAAGGCCTGAAGCCAGACTGCCAGGTGTACCTCCCTGCCTTTTCACTTACTTGCAGAAGTGCTTGATAGTACTTTCTTCATGGGGTTGCTGAGAGGAATTCCTGTGTCCCTTCCTATTCTGCCTTTTGCACCATTACAAGGTAAACCCTTGAGAAATAACCACTGGTCTGGGAAGGATACTTCTGGGGTGAAGTCAGTAAGTCAAACCCAGGGCTGGGGACTTCCCTGGTGGCACAGTGGTTAAGAATCTGCCTGCCAATGCAGGGGACACGGGCTCAAGCCCTGGTCCAGGAAGATCCCACATGCCGCAGAGCAACTAAGCCCATGCACCACAACTACTGAGCCTGTGCTCTAGAACCCGTGAGCCACAACTACTGAGCCCACGTGCCCCAACTACTGAAGCCTGTGTGCCTAGAGCCCATGCTCTGCCACAAAGAGAAGCCACCACAATGAGAAGCCCGCACCACAACGAAGAGTAGCCCCTGCTCGCCACAACTAGAGAAAGCCCTCACGCAGCAACAAAGACCAAATGCAGCCAAAAATAAATAAATAAATAAATTAATTAATTTTTAAAAAAACCCAGGGCTGGCATTATTGGCAACAAATCACCTTCAGCAAAGTTGACTTAGGCATTAGTAAAAGTGAAACCGATAGGTGGCGTTTTGGGGGGCTCCAAGGAGCTCCAGTCCTTTATGTCTCAACACAGAAAGAATTCAGTGAGAGGCAAAGTGATCGATAAGAAGTGATTTATTAGAATAGGATGTTTGTAAAGCTTATAAGCAGGCAGGCCAGAGGGTGCCATGCCCTGAGAATTTAGTAGGCTAAAGTTTTATAATCAAAGGAAAAGTAGGGAGGGGGAAAAGACCACCTTGTTCCTCATTCTTTAGTAGACGGTCACGCTTGCCTCATCAGCTCCTCCTCCAGGCTGGGCGGGGGAGTTTTCATGTCCTTACATGGTCAAGCTATTACTGTCGTGGCACTATGGAAAAATTATTTCAGGTCTCAGTACAATGAGGGTCTTTCACTTTGAAATGTCACCTTTCCATAAATTATTGTTTTTTAAGTGTGCAGAGAGCATGTCCTAGGGGTCATTAACTTACTGAACTCACTGGGCAGGATGTGGGTCTCATACCACCATTGTTTTATTGTTTTGGGACATGTTTTGTCTTATGCTTCTGCTGCATGGGTTTTGTTGCTAAATAGGCCTGCTTGGTTTTGTGGTTAAGCAAACCTGCTTTCTTGAATGATCATTAACTTACTGCCTTTTGCACCATTACAAGGTAAACCCTTGAGAAATAACCACTGGTCTGGGAAGGATACTTCTGGGGTGAAGTCAGTAAGTCAAACCCAGGGCTGGGGACTTCCCTGGTGGCACAGTGGTTAAGAATCTGCCTGCCAATGTAGGGGACACGGGCTCAAGCCCTGGTCCAGGAAGATCCCACATGCCGCAGAGCAACTAAGCCCATGCACCACAACTACTGAGCCTGTGCTCTAGAACCCGTGAGCCACAACTACTGAGCCCACGTGCCCCAACTACTGAAGCCTGTGTGCCTAGAGCCCATGCTCTGCCACAAAGAGAAGCCACCACAATGAGAAGCCCGCACCACAACGAAGAGTAGCCCCTGCTCGCCACAACTAGAGAAAGCCCTCACGCAGCAACAAAGACCAAATGCAGCCAAAAATAAATAAATAAATAAATTAATTAATTTTTAAAAAAACCCAGGGCTGGCATTATTGGCAACAAATCACCTTCAGCAAAGTTGACTTAGGCATTAGTAAAAGTGAAACCGATAGGTGGCGTTTTGGGGGGCTCCAAGGAGCTCCAGTCCTTTATGTCTCAACACAGAAAGAATTCAGTGAGAGGCAAAGTGATCGATAAGAAGTGATTTATTAGAATAGGATGTTTGTAAAGCTTATAAGCAGGCAGGCCAGAGGGTGCCATGCCCTGAGAATTTAGTAGGCTAAAGTTTTATAATCAAAGGAAAAGTAGGGAGGGGGAAAAGACCACCTTGTTCCTCATTCTTTAGTAGACGGTCACGCTTGCCTCATCAGCTCCTCCTCCAGGCTGGGCGGGGGAGTTTTCATGTCCTTACATGGTCAAGCTATTACTGTCGTGGCACTATGGAAAAATTATTTCAGGTCTCAGTACAATGAGGGTCTTTCACTTTGAAATGTCACCTTTCCATAAATTATTGTTTTTTAAGTGTGCAGAGAGCATGTCCTAGGGGTCATTAACTTACTGAACTCACTGGGCAGGATGTGGGTCTCATACCACCATTGTTTTATTGTTTTGGGACATGTTTTGTCTTATGCTTCTGCTGCATGGGTTTTGTTGCTAAATAGGCCTGCTTGGTTTTGTGGTTAAGCAAACCTGCTTTCTTGAATGATCATTAACTTACAGGGGTCACCTATACTTTTTTCTTTACTTACAATCCCCTAGTGGGGTTAACTATTTAATTACCTAATTTTTCCCTTTACTCTGTCCCTAACATAAGGGGCACAAAGATGCATAGAATCAGACACAAGGTACCTCTTCCAGAACTCCTTACACCTGTCAAAACAGACTCCTGGGTTGAATGAGCCCCGATTCTGACCCAATGTGTGAAATCTTATATCCATTACATTGGTCTTTCGTGCATGATTTTGTATTTGAAGAATTTGTTACATTTTAAAAGTGGATATTTTGTGTTTGTAATCACACAGGTAGCTGTGTGAGGAAAGCGCTTTTTTACAGTATTTTTATTTTTTTGAAATTATCTGTTTGTGTATCAGTCTTCTCTACTAAACTATAAGCTCCTCTAAGTAGGAAAATTAATCCCCTCACTCCCCACTGTGCCCCAGCACCCAGCTCAGTGCATGGGTATTTTAAAGTAAATTTCTTCCCGTAGCACAGAACCAAAGATCCGATTTGTGGGGTTGGGGGTTGGCTTGGAGAGGTGGATGAGGGGCCGGGATGTGTTCTGACAGATCTCCTGTTAGATAAATGTTCTCCGCTTAAGCTTTTGGAGCAAGACTTGCTTCGGGGTTGTTGGTGACAGTCTCCCTTCACCAGTAGGAGTTTGTCACTATAAGACAACACCAGGAAGTTAAAAGTGAATGGGAAGGGCGGGTGATGGAGATTCCAGCCCTTAGGGTCTCCCCTGAGAGTAGCTGAGAGTGCGGGCAACTACAGGTGAAAAACAGAGAGGTCATAGGGTTACTTTTTTCTTCCCAGAGCAGGTTTGGCCCACGTTTTATCCCCTCTGTGGGGGTAATGGGTGCTGCTGAGTGGGCGGTGTGTTGGCTGAAAGGAGGTGGAGCTGAACAGCCCCTCCACACTGGCTATTGCTGCTGTTTGTACTTTGTTGCTTTATATTTCTTTGAAAAGAATGGAGGGACTTCCCTGGTGGTACAGTGGTAAAGAATCCGTCTGCTAGTGCAGGGGACACAGGTTCGAGCCCGGGAAGATCCCACATGCTGAAGAGCAACTGAGCCCGTGCGCCACAAGTATTGAGCCTGCGCTCTAGAGCCCGAGAGCAACAATTACTGAAGCCCACGCGGCTAGAGGCTTTAGTTTACTTTCACGTAGTAAAGTTCTAAGGTGTATACGTGATATAATGTAAAATGAGGCATATTTAATACATTTAATATAAAATATAAAATAAGTAATATTTAATACATTTTTATATAAAATATAAAATTAAGCAATAAACACCCTTAGATGAATAGGTGTTTTTAATTCTTAAATATATCAACCCTCCCTACAACCATCAAAAACACAACTGAATGGATACAAAAATATTTAAAAGAGGGTAACTGTAGAGCAGTGGCTGTCAGCTTTCCTGAAACACTGAACAATCACCTGGGGAACTTTAACAAACTTTAAATAATGATATCAGTCCATCCAGATTCTGGTTTTATTGGCCTGGGTGACAATAAAGCTCTCCACTAGCTATTTCTAATGCACAGCCAACATGGAAACCTTTGCCCTTCAGCTTTTACCCCAGCTTTCCCAGGAGATAAATGAGGATGACATTGCATCTTTAAAACAAAATCGATAACAGTTCATTGAACAAACATTTCTGAAGCTCAGACTTTGTTAGATGGTGTGGAGATACAGAGTTATATAACCTCCTGCCACTGCCCTTAGGCACTCTGCAGTTTAGCTAAGGATGTATGGAGAAAGGACTTCTGAGATGGATGGGATAAACTCTGGTGCCCTGAGCTTTCCGGGGCCAGCACACAACTTCTGACCAGCAGATCTCAACCTTGTCTACACATTAGAGAAGGAGCAATTAAAACAGGGTCTCTGGGAGTAAGGCCCAGGCATTAGTATTTTAGAGTTCCCCAGATGAGTCCAGTGTGAGGACAACGCTGAGAACAACAGTCCTAAAACAGCTCTGTCCCCCAGGATTCTAAGAGTCTGTCAAAGGAACAGAAGATCCACACTGTTCTCACTCCTCCCACTGAAGGGGAGTCATTTTTCTCCTTTCTTCTGCCCTTACTATTGCCTCCAATCCCTTCAGTTCCAATTACACTACGCTACGTCCCCGGTTCTCTCTTTTCTCATATGAACTTCCTACTCAATGCGAGTCATGTGCTTAGGCAGGAAATACAATCAAGGTACATCTCTAGAGGGCAGATTATTTGCCGATGTAGGAAATACTAAAGTGCAGGAGCAGAAGCTTCTTTTTCCACTCACTGACCCAGTACTGCTCTGCCCTCACTCTCTTTTGTAAAGCAGTGAGTTGACAGTGATGAACCCTACGTAGGGTCCAATCAGGTGTTTAGAAGGGTTTGAAGTTTTTTGTTGACACACAATAACACTTTGTTGTCTTAGTTACTTGAAAAAGAATACAAATATATGATTATTGTCACAGGGGTAAGATCTGTGATTCATTTAGCTCAGTGACCCCAACAGACCTGCTGTGGAAAGCAAGGCTCTACTCCTTGTACTAAACTTTAAACCCTTGGAAAACAGGGACAGAGCTGTATTTTTAGCATTAATATAGTGTTTTTATTACAGAGGGACTTTAGAAATATCTACTGAATGAATGAATGAAGTCAAATTTAATAGTTACAAATGTGTCTACCCCTGCCCCCTCAAACATCTTGGTTTCAAAAGGACCCTACCACTCATTAATGTAATTTAAAAAAACCTGCAATGTACAAACAATCTGTTTAAATAAATTTGAATTTTAGAACTGTGTTAGATTTACAGAACTACTAGGAAGATAGTACAGAGTTCCCATATACCCCATGCCCAGATTTTTTTTTGAATTTTATTTTATTTATTTTTTTATACAACAGTTTCTTATTAGTTATCCATTTTATACATATTAGTGTATATATGTGAGTCCCAATCTCTCAGTTCATCACACCAGCACCACCACCCCTGCCACTTTCCCCCCTTGGTGTCCATACGTTTATTCTCTACATCTGTGTCTCTATTTCTGCCCTGCAAACCGGTTCACCTGTACCATTTTTCTAGGTTCCACATATATGCGTTAATATACGATATTTGTTTTTCTCTTTCTGACTTACTTCACTCTGTATGACAGTCTCTAGATCCATCAACGTCTCTACAAATGACCCAATTGTTTCCTTTTTAAGGCTAATATTCCATTGTATATATGTACCACATCGTCTTTATCCATTCGTCAGTTGATGGGCATTTAGGTTGCTTCCATGAACTGGCTATTGTAAATAGTGCTGCAATAAACATTGGGGTGCATGTGTCTTTTTGAATTATGGTTTTTTCTGGGTATATGCCCAGTAGTGGAGTTTCTGGGTCATATGGTAATTCTATTTTTAGTTTTTAAGGAACCTCCATACTGTTCTCCATAGTGGCTGTATCAATATACATTCCCACCAGCAGTGCAAGAGGGTTCCCTTCTCTCCACACCCTCTCCAGCATTTATTGTTTGTAGATTTTCTGATGACGCCCATCTAATGGGTGTGAGATGATACCTCATTGTAGTTTTGATTTGCACTTCCCTAATAATTCATGATGTTGAGCATCTTTTCATGGGCCTCTTGGCCATCTGTACGTCTTCTTTGGAGAAATGTCTATTTAGGTCTTCTGCCCATTTTTGGATTGGGTTCCTTGTTTTTTTAATATTGAGCTGCATGAGCTGTTTATATATTTTGGAGATTAATCCTTTGTTCGCAGATTTGTTTGCAAATATTTTCTCCCATTCTGAGGGTTGTCTTTTCGTCTTGTCTGTAGTTTCCTTTGCTTTGCAAAAGCTTTTAAGTTTCATTAGGTCCCATTTGTTCATTTTTGTTTTTATTTCCATCACTCTAGGAGGTGGATCAAAAAAGATCTTGCTGTTATTTATTTCAAAGAGTGTTCTTCCTATGTTTTCCTCTAAGAGTTATATAGTGTCCAGTCTTACATTTAGGTCTCCAGTACATTTTGAGTTTATTTTTGTGTATGGTGTTAGGGAGTGTTCTAATTTCATTCTTTTACATGTAGCTGTCCAGTTTTCCCAGCACTGCTTATTGAAGAGACTGTCTTTTCTCCATTGTATATCCTTGCCTCCTTTGTCATAGATTAGTTGACCATAGGTGCATGGGTTTATCTCTGGGCTTTCTATCTTGTTCCATTGATCTATATATCTGTTTTTGTGCCAGTACCATATCAATTAGATTACTTTAGCTTTATCATATAGTCTGAAGTCAGGGAGTCTGATTCCTCCAGCTCCGTTTTTTTCCCTCAAGACTGCTTTCGCTATTTGGGGTCTTTTGAGTCTCCGTACAAATTTTAAGATTTTTTTGTTCTAGTTCTGTAAAAAATGCCATTGGTAATTTGATACGGATTGCACTGAATCTGTAGATTGCTTTGGGTAGTATAGTCATTTTCACAATATTGATTCTTCCAATCCAGGAACACGGTATATCTCTCCATCTGCTTGTACCATCTTTAATTTCTTTCATCAGTGTCTTATAGTTTTCTGCATACAGGTCTTTTGTCTCCCGAGATAGGTTTATTCCTAGGTATTATATTCTTTTTGTTGCAGTGGTAAATGGGAGTGTTCCCTAATTTCTCTTTCAGATTTTTCATCATTAGTGTATAGGAATGAAGAGATTTCTGTGCATCAATTTTGTATCCTGCTACTTTACCAATTCATTGATTAGCTCTAGTAGGTTTCTGGTGGCATCTTTAGGATTCTCTATGTATAGTATCCTGTCATCTGCAAACAGTGACAGTTTTACTTCTTCTTTTCCAATGTGTATTCTTTTTATGTCTTTTTCTTCTCTGATTATAGTGGCTAGGACTTCCAAAATTATGTTGAATAATAGTGGCAAGAGTGGACACCCTTGTCTTGTTCCCGATTTTAGAGGAAATGCTTTCAGTTTTTCACCGTTGAGAATGATGTTTGCTGTGGGTTTGTTGCATATGGCCTTTATTATGTTGAGATAGGTTCCCTCTATGCCCACTTTCTGGAGAATTTTTATCATAAATGCATTTTGAATTTTGTCAAAAGCTTTTTCTGCATCTATTGAGATGATCATATGGTGTTTATTCTCCAATTTGTTAATATGGTGTATCCCATCAATTTGCATATATTGAAGAATCCTTGGATCCCTGGGATAAATCCCACTTGATCATCATGTATGATCCTTTAAATGTGTTGTTGGATTCTGTTTGCTAGTATTTTGTTGAGGATTTTTGCATCTATATTCATCAGTGATATTGGTCTTTAATTTTCTTTTTTTGTAGTATCTTTGTCTGGTTTTTGTGTCAGGGTGATGGTGGCCTCATAGAATGAATTTGGGAGTGTGCCTTCCTCTGAAATTTTTTGCAAGAGTTTGAGAAGGTTGGGTGTTAGCTCTTCTCTAAGTGTTTGATAGAATTGACCTGTGAAGCCATCTGGTCCTGGACTTTTGTTTGTTGGAAGATTTTTAATCACAGTTTCAATTTCATTACTTGTGATTGGTCTGTTCATATTTTCTATTTCTTCCTGGTTCAGTCTTGGAAGGTTATACCTTTCTAAGAATTCGTCCATTTCTTCCAGGTTGTCCATTTTATTATCATAGAGTTGCCTGTAGTAGTCTCTTAGGATGCTTTGTATTTCTGCGGTGTCTGTCGTAACTTCTCCTTTTTCGTTTCTAATTTTTATTATTTCATTCCTTCTACTAACTTTGGGTTTTGTTTGTTCTTCTTTCTCTAATTCCTTTAGGTGTAAGGTTAGATTGTGTATTTGAGATTTTCCTTGTTTCTTGAGGTAGGCTTGTATTGCTATAACTTCCCTCTTAGAACTGCTTTTGCTGAATCCCATAGGTTTTGGATTGTCGTGTTTTCGTTGTAATTTGTCTCTAGGTATTTTTTGACTTTCTCTTTGATTTTTTCAATGATCTCTTGGTTATTTAGTAACGTTTTGTTTACCCTCCATGTGTTTGGGTTTTTTACGTTTTTTTTCCCTGTAATTGATTTCTAATCTCATAATGTTGTGGTGAGAAAAGATGCTTGATATGATTTCAATTTTCTTAAATTTACTGAGGCTTGATTTGTGACCCAAGATGTGATCTACCCTGGAGAATGTTGCATGTGCACTTGAGAAGAAAGTGTAATCTGCTGCTTTTGGATGGAATGTCTTATAAATATCAATTAAATCTAGCTGGTCTATTGTGTCATTTAAACCTTGTATTTCCTCATTAATTTTCTGTTTGGATGATCTGTCCATTGGTGTAAGTGAGGTGTTAAAGTCCCCCACTGTTATTGTGTCACTGTCAATTTCCTCTTTTATAACTGTTAGCAGTTGCCTTATGTATTGAGGTGCTCCTATGTTGGGTGAATATATATTTATAATTGTTATAATTTCTTCTTGGATTGATCCCTTGATCATTATGTATGTTATATCTTCTTCTTGGATTGATCCCTTGATCATTATGTAGTGTCCTTCCTTGTCTCTTGTAACATTCTTTATTTTAAAGTCTATTTTATCTGATATGAATATTGCTATTCCAGCTTTCTTTTGATCTCCATTTACATGGAATATCTCTTTCCATCCCTTCACTTTCAGTATGCATGTGTCCTTAGGTCTGAAGTGGGTCTTTTGTAGACAGCATATATATGGGTCTTGTTTTTGTATCCATTCACTGAGCCTGTGTCTTTTGGTTGGAGCATTTAATCCATTCACGAATCTGAATGAGATCCTTGCCGGGTAGAGTACTTTTGGTTGTAGGTTCTTCCCTTTCATCACTTTAAATATATCATGCCACTCCCTTCTGGCTTGTAGAGTTTCTGCTGAGAAATCAGCTGTTAACCTTATGGGAGTTCCCTTGTATGTTATTTGTCATTTTTCCCTTGTTGCTTTCAATAATTTTTCTGTGTCTAATTTTTGTCAATTTGATAACTATGTGTCTTGGCATGTTTCTCCTTGGGTTTTTCCTGTCTGGGACTTTCTGTCCTTCCTGGACTTGGGTGGCTATTTCCCTTCCCATGTTAGGGAAGTTTTTGACTGTAATCTCTTCAAATATTTTCTTGGGTCCTTTCTCTCTCTCTTCTCCTTCTGGAACACCTATAATGCGAATGTTGTTATATTTAATGTTTACCCAGAGGTCTCTTAGGCTGTCTTCATTTCTTTTCATTCTTTTTTCTTTATTCTGTTCTGTGGCAGTGAATTCAACATTCTATCTTCCCGGTCACTTATCAGTTCCTCTGCCTCAGTTTTTCTGCTTTTGATTCCTTCTAGTGTATTTTTCATTTCAGTTATTGTATTGTTCATCTCTGTTTGTTTGTTCTTTAATTCTTCTAGGTCTTTGTTAAACATTTCTTGCATCTTC
>NC_041217.1:77254883-77276980 GCF_002837175.3 Physeter macrocephalus | reverse complement strand
ATCTTGTCTATCTTTCTGTGAATGTGGTTTTTGTTCCACAGGCTGCAGGACTGTAGTTCTTCTTGCTTCTGCTGTCTGCCCTCTGGTGGATGAGGCTATCTAAGAGGCTTGTGCAAGTTTCCTGATGGGAGGGACTGGTGGTGGATAGAGCTGGGTGTTACTCTGGTGGGCAGAGCTCAGTAAAACTTTAATCTGCTTGTCTGCTGATGGGTGGGGCTGGGTTCCCTCCCTGTTGGTTGTTTGGCCTGTGGCGATCCAACACTGGAGCCTACCCGGCTCTTTGGTGGGGCTGATGGCGGACTCTGGGAGGGCTCACGCCAAGGAATACTTTCCAGAACTTCTGCTGCCAGTGTCCTTGTCCACATGGTGAGCCACAGCCACCCCCCGCCTCTGCAGGAGACCCTCCACACTAGCAGGTAGGCCTGGTTCAGTCTCCTACGGGGTCACTGCTTCTTCCCCTGGATCCCATTGCACACACTACTTTGTGTGTGCCCTCCAAGAATGGAGTCTCTGTTTCCCCCAGTCCTGTCAAAGTCCTGCAAGCAAATCCTGCTAGCCTTCAAAGTTTGATTCTCTAGGAATTCCTCCTCCCGTTGCCACATCCCCAGGTTGGGAAGCCTGATGTGGGGCTCAGAACCTTCACTCCAGTGCGTGGACTTCTGTGGTATAAGTGTTCTCCAGTTTGTGAGTCACCTACCCAACAGTTATGGGATTTGATTTCATTTTGATTGTGCCCCTCCTACCATCTCATTGTGGCTTCTCCTTTATCTTTGGATGTGGGGTGTCTTTTTTGGTGAGTTCCAGTGTCTTCCTGTCGATGATTGTTCAGCAGTTAGTTGTGATTCCGGTGCTCTCACAAGAGGGAGTGAGCGCACGTCCTTCTACCTCACCATCTTGAACCAATCTCCCAGATATTATTAACATCTTACATTAGTACGCTATATTTGTCCTAATTAATGAACCAATATTGATATATTATTGTTAATTGAAGTCCATGCTTTATTCAGATTTACTTAGGTTTTTTCCTAATGGCCTTTTCCTGTTCCAGGTGTCCCCATCCAGGACAACACATTACATGTAGTGTGGCGAGCATTGCCCTCTGAGGAATGCACCATTAAGACCCTCATAAGCCTCAGGGCCCAATTGTACTCTCCTTGGTATGCATCCTGGACTTTATGGTATGAACGTAAAAAAGGAGATGGCCTTTGGCCAGATCGCTCCAGGGACCTGCTCGGTTACTGAGAGTCCCTGGTTGTTCCCTAAAGCTAGGATAAGCAACCCTGGAGGGGAAGTTGGTGCCTTTGTGGAATAAGCAATTAACCCGTCTTGCGCCTGCGAGCAGCAGGATTTTCGCCAGGATGTTCGCGGGGCCCTGCCCTGGGCGCTGAGACTGAGCCCACGAGATAGTGGCCTTCCTTTCTTTTAGGGCATAATGACTATGCAAAGTCCCTGCAGATATGGTGGCGACTAAGCCGAGATAAAAGACCACTTCTACAGAACAATGTTTATACAAAGTCCCTGCTTTAGGGGTATATATATGACTATGCTTTGTTATTAAACTTGCCTTGCAACCATCAGTTGTTTGTGCCCTTCTGCTCCCATACCTTGGTGCTCTCAGTTCCCTACCCCCTCTCGTCGATTGTTGCTGCACTTTGAGGACTCGCCGCGGCTGGCGGCAATGTAGTTGTCATGTCTCCTTAGGCTCCTCTTGGATATGACAATTTCTCAGACTTTCCTTGTTTTTGATGACCTTGACAGTTTTGAGAATTACTGGTTAGGTATTTTATAGAATGCCCCTTAACTGGGATTTTTCTGACGTTTTCATTATGGTTAGACTGGGGTTATGAATTTTGGGAGGAAGACACTAGAGGCAAAGTGCTATTCTCATCACATCATATCAATGGTACATGCTATCAAACTGATCACATTGATTGATGTTAACCTTGAGGACCTGGCAAACAGGGTTTACCACTGTAAAGTTGTTCTTCTTTTTCTCCCTTATCATACTATACTCTTTTGAAGAAAGTTACTATGCACAGTCCACACTTAAGGACAAAGTTGGCTATTCTAGGCCTTTTTTCTTTCCACATAAATTTTAGAACCAGTTTGTCAATATCTACAAAATAGCTAGCTGGGATGTTGGTTGGGATTGTGATGAATCTACAGATCAAGCTGGGAAAACTGACATCTTAACGATACTGAGTCTTCCAATCTATGAGCATAGCATATCTTTTCATTTATTTATATCTTTGATGTTCTTCTTCTCTGTTTTATGGTATCTGCATATAAGTCTCATACATATTTTGTTAGATTTTTCCTAAGCACTTAATTTGGGGGGCGTTATTATAAATGGTACTGTATTTCAAAGTCCAGTTTTTCATTTCTGGTATATAGGAAAGTAAGTGACTTTTGTATATTAACCTTGTATCCTGCAACACTGCTATAATTGCTTATTAGTTTCAGGAATTTTTTTTTTAATTCTTTGGGATTTTCTACCTAGACAGTCATATCATCTGTGAATAAAAATCATTTTATTTATTCCTTCCCAGGCTGTACAGTTTTATTTCCATTTCTTATCTTATTACATTAGTTAGGATTTCTAGTATAGTGTTGAATAGAAGTGGTAAGAGAGGCTGTCCTTAACTTGTTCTCAATTTTATGGGGAAATTGTCCATTTTCTCACTATTAAGTACGCTGTTAGCTGCAGGTATTTTGTAGATGTTCTTTATCAAATTGAAGATATTTCCCTCTATTCCTAGTTTGCTGAAGTTTTTTATCATGAAGGTGTTATATAATCAACATTTCTACAAAAATAAAGAAAAAATCCTACCTACTTAATAAATCAATTTGTTTTTCCTATTTTCAAGTTTTATTGATTTAAAATAAATAAAATATGCTCGTATAACAGGGGAGACATTATACAGTGTGTAATTATATAAACATGGGTAGACATAGGTATACAATTGCCCCAGGCACACATAATATTATATATTTGGTGATTAGAATGTGACCTTAATTTTGTAATATTACTTTTTCCACTTAAAGTTATATCATAGGCCATTTTCAATATTTCTACACAGATTTCAAAATCATAGTTTTTAAGTGTCTCCAAATTCAATCTCTTTAATTCACTCATTAATTCATTTCAAAGCATTTATTAAACATTCACTATACATCAGGTACTATGTTGATGATAGAGATACAAAAAATAAAACCCATTACTACTTTCGGGTACCTCACAGTCATAGAAACAAATTCAGAATATCGTGTGTTCTAAGTTGCCTTGATGGCAATATGAGCAGAAAGTTTTGGCAGCTTGGAGGTTGAATGGGGCATTTAACTCTGTGGAGAGAACAAGAAATACTTCACCAAAGAAGTGACATTTGATGTGACTCTTGAATGATAGATAGGAATTTTCCAAATGAAGATGCAGTACTGTAGTGTTACAAAAGTTTAAAGTTGTGAAAGAGTCTGGAAAGTTTCAACAACAATTTAATGACTCAGAAGCTTGAAATTAATTGAGGAGAGCACTAAGTGAAGATACAAAGGTGGATTGGGATAGATTGTGAAATATGGTGAATTTCAAAATAAGAAATTTGGTTTTCCAAATGGAATCAGTTGAAGCCATTAAGTAGTGGGGTGAAAGGATCAGCTTTGAATTTAGCAGGATACTTAAGGAGTGTCATGGAAGACAAATTCCGCATCATATTGAGATACCATAACTTGGCTATTGGGGGGAGGCATTTTACAATAATGGTTTCTAATTCATTGCTATTTTAAATAATACAAAATGTATATCTTTATGCATTTGTTTTTATATTATTTTTCAGTTTTCCTACAACAAATTCTTGTGAATAAGATAAAAAAATCTCATTTAACTGTTTTTGAAATGAATTTTTATGTATTTCATTAGTTTATTATGCATTTTGTGAAATTTACTTCCTTTTTCTATATGTATCTTTTTCAATATAATTCAACATACATCTATTAAGTATCTACTAAGTGCTATTTATAATTTTATATGCTGTGGGGAAGATCGTGAATACAAGTCAAGGGGCTTACAATCTAGTTGGGGAGATAAAGAATAGACTCTAATACATTATGGAGGTCTTTGAATCCTAAGCTGAAAAATATAAACTAGAGAAAATGGGGCAGCATCCAAAATTTTAATTAGGGCAGAGATACAACCATACCCTAGAAAGAATACTTTGGTTGAAATAGATAGGTAGATTAGAAAAGACTTGTGAAAACATTATTAGTAGCCAAAGGGAACGAGATCTTGAAGTATGGGGCAGAGAAATTGGAATGATCTATTCAGGATTCTGAAATTGAAAAATTCTTCTCTAAAAATGGAAGGAAAATCATCTATAATGTGGGCAAAACCAGTAAACACTCTCCTTTGTGGACATTTAATGTTCAGTAACATCCAAATATCTTTTTCTGGAATAAAAAGAGAAGAGGGGGTCCAAATTGGTTAAGGTAATTTTCCATAATCAAAACAATTTTTAAAACTTCTAAAAGAGTTGACAAGTCATTGTTTATGATATCTCAGTGACAGACTAATATAACAATCTGAGTAGATATGGCGCCATTTTATGTGATCACTACAACACCCCCATGAGGTAGTTATTAGAAGTTTTTGAGGAAGCAAAGAAGATAACCTTGATGGGGAAAGAACAGTGAACTGGGGTTTAATGTCAGCTAGAACAATGCTTCACAGCTTTCTGATGCATCTGAATCACCTGAGGATTTTGCTAAAAGGCAGGCTCTGATTCAGTAGGTCTGGGATGGGGCCTGAGATTCTCCATTTCTAACAATCTCCCAAGTGATGCCCCTGCTGCTAGTCCACAGATCATACTTTACGTAGCAAGGATCTGGAGCAGTGGTTCTCAAATTACAGTGTATTTTGTTGGGCAATAAATGGTTCTGAGACCAATGCCAATGTGTGTGTATGTGCGTGGGCAGGGGGTGGTCCCCAGATACCAGCAAACAATTCTCAAACACTAGCAGGATGTTCAAGAATTCAACTCAGTTCTGATGCTTACCTACCCAGATATAACATCAGATTCCACAAATTGAGGGCTCAGTCCTACAGGACTGCCCCCTCGAACCCACTTCAGACACCATTCATAAGCCCAGGGTTTTACCTGGGCTTCTGACCAACCAGCTACGGATTGGAGGTTCCAACGACCCCCTCCTTGGATTTGGACTTCAGATGCCATTCTCAAGGCCAGGTTGTTACCTATGCTTCTAACCAAATGACTTTAAATCAGAAATTACCACAACCCCTTCCTTGGGTTTGATTAATTTGCTAAAGCAGCTCACAGAACACAGGAAACCCATTTACTCACTAGATTACCGGTTTGTTATAAAAGAATATAACTCAGGAACAACCAAATGGAAGAGATGCACAGGGGAAAGCACACTGAGCTTCCATGCCCTCTCAGGCACACCGCTCTCCCCTAATCTCTTCAGTTCACCATCCCGGGAGCTCCATGAACCCCACACTTTTGGGTTTTTATGGAGGCTTTATGAAATAGGCATGATTGATTAAATCACTGGGCATTGGCTATTGATTCAACTTCCAGCCCCTGTCGCCTCCCCAGAGGTCAGGGGATAGGCAACTGAAAGTTACAACCCTCTAATCACAGGGTTTGCTTCATTGGTAACCAGCCCCCACCCTTAGTTGCTTTCTAAAAGTCAGCATATTAACCTAACAAAGGGCACTTTTTATCACTCTAAACAATTAGGAAATTAGGAGAGTATTGGGAGCTCTAAGCCAGTAACTGTGGAGAAAGACCAAATATATATGAGAAATATAATTCGACCATCTGGATAACCAAATATATATTTCTTATAAATCACAATATTGCAGGCATTTAACTTATTTCCTTTTTATGTTATAAATAATGCTATCATTAACATCCTTTAACATAAACCTTTGTCTACAATGCTGAATCTTTCTTTAAAAGGCTAGGTTGCAAGGGTTTCATATTCCTGTCACATTGCTGTCCAGAAAACATTGTACTGAGGTCTCATTTCACCTTATTTTTGTTAACACTGAGTAATTGTCTTTTAAATTAGTAAAAATGAGGTAAAATGAGAGCACATAGTGGACAGAATGTAAGTTAGTACAGCGTTTCCTGGAGAACAATGTGGCAAGTGTATGAAACCCTTGAAACTTCCCAAGGCTTTGAAATATATATACTATTTAAAAGACTATTACTCAGATGGGCAGTTCTCACTTGGAGTCTTACGTCATGGCAATCAGGTGACAGCTGAGACGACGTGTGCTACGAACTCTCTGCTCACATATTTAGAACATCAGCTGGAATAACTAGAACTTCTGGGGGCTGGCTGCACATCTCTCTACCCCAAACATGCTCTTCATGTGGCTAGCTCGGGCTTCCTAACAGGATGATGATCTCTTACGTGGCTGCTGACTTGCACCAGAGCAAGCTTTCTAAGAGACCCAGACAGAAGCTGCAAGACTACCTATCACTTAGTCTTGGAAGCCATTCAGTATCATTCCAACTGCATGCTGTTGGTCAAAAGCAAGCCATGAAGACAGCTTAGATTCAGGGGGAAGAGAATGCACGAGGGCACAGATACTGGGAGATGTGAAGGGTTGTGGGGAGGGGACTTTTTTAAATTGGCATTTCTTTCAGAAAACATTTTCAAATGTTTGTTGGCTGTTTATAAACCATGACCTTAATTCTCAAGTTGCTATGAATGCTTTTTATTTACTGCAGGAAGAACCTGAAGATGGAAGGGTATTTACAAGTCAGTCAGTGATCATCAACAAGTATTGATTTACAAGTCAGTTATCATCAACACTTCTAAGCAGATGATGTGCTTCAGTGACTATCCCATCCCAGATCACTATCCTAACTTCATGGACAACTCCCAGGTCCTGGAGTATTTTAGGATGTATGCCAATGAATTTGACCTTCTAAACTACATTCGATTTAAGGTAGGGAATTTCATGGGTATCTCTGTGTTCTGAGTTGTTTGTCAAGTAAATGAATAACTGGTCTTATTTACCAGTGCTTAGATTGGTTTGATATGTTCATGTATCTATCCTATCCAGACTCCACTCTGTGTCTTCTCTGTGTCTCAAAATATTCATGGAAAGGTCCCTCTTCTATGTATTTGACTGCAGATCCAGGAAGCCACCTTCATTTCATTGCCTTCATTCTATATCATTTGATTACAATAAAACAATGAGGGGAACTGACAGGTATGGGAACTTTAAAACCTTCTGTTTCCACAACTTGCTGCTTAGCCCTTTTATACTTTTGAAGTACTTTCCAGTGCATTATTTATGTGATCACAACAACCCAGTGAAGTAGGTATTGAAAAGTTATGAGGAAGCAAATAAGTTAACTCTGGTGTAGAGGGAGGAACACTGAATTGGGAAGCAAAAACTTGAGTTTTTGCAAATTAGTCTTTGCTCTACCACTAATCAACTTGTGACTTCAGACAAGTAAGTTCCTCAACGCCAATGTGTCTTAAGTTTATTTGTAAAACAAGATGATTGTACTAGATCACTTCATTGGTTCCTTCCTGCTGTAAGGTCTCCTGTGATATTCCTATCATTCTAAACCATGACCATAAAAGAATCAATACTTCTGACAGCTGGCAAAAAGCCCAAATATTCTACCTTCTGATCATTCTACTAAATCATGCCTTTTTCTGTTTAATGACAAAATTAAAATGGCAATATCCAGTGACGACTTCCAAAGTCAGTCATATACAGCCTAGTGGTGCTTCTCTTCACTTCTTTAAACACTTATTGAACAGGTTTGTTACCATACGAAGCACTGAAGACACAAAAACAAAAAACTTAGTGATTTCACAGTCTAGTTAACGAGATAGAAAAATGAAATTTAATTGTAAACATAATTATTAAAAATAAAGAGTTACAGAGTGATAAATGCCACTGAAATCTATTCATTGCAGCTCAGAGGAGGGACACTCAGAGGATGGGGACACCCATCAGGGCATGAGGCATCAGGCACCAGGGATGTTTTCTTAGAGGAGATAATACCAAGCTAAATGTTGAAGGGTGAGTATCTCCAAATGGAGAAAGAATAAAAGGATTATCCAGGCAGAATCACCAGCCTGTGTAAAAGTAAGAACATGATAGAGAAGAACAATAAATAGTATAGGATGGCTTGGGTATACAGGAGGGGTATCTCTATTAGTCAACCAAGACATTATGGTCATAAACCCTATAAGCACACAGGAACACATTCTTAATGTTTCCTTAACCTGGGTAGAGTAACCCATATTTATTATTATTATTATTATTTTTTTATTTTTTTGCGGTACGCGGGCCTCTCACTGTTGTGGCCTCTCCCGTTGCGGAGCACAGGCTCCGGACGCACAGGCTCAGCGGCCATGGCTCACGGGCCCAGCCACTCAGCGGCATGTGGGATCTTTCCGGACGGGGGCATGAACCCGTGTCCCCTGCATCGGCAGGCGGACTCTCAACCACTGCGCCACCAGGGAAGCCCTAATATTATTTTTTAAAGCTAAAAATTGTGCCACTGACTATCCCATCTCACACCTTCTTTCTTTATAGTTACTTGTCAAATGGGCATTTATGGGAGTCAAAAAGAGGTTCATTTACATAAAATATGAGCCACTGAGATGTTTTTCTACTCTATTAGGAAAGGGAGCCCTCTAGCTCAGTCACAAGTTTAAGGCCAGACAGTGAGAACAGGACTTGAGGTAAGAAGGCATCAGAGGGTCTCAGGATATGAGACCTGGGGTATGGGGAGGAATAGGCATTTAGTGCATGGAGTGTCTCAGAAGCACAAGAGAAGCCCAAACTTTATTCAAGTATCACATTGCCTTAGGGTATGGTCGAAGAGAACTAGTAATTTGTACTTTTCTAGAAGCAGAGTAGAGTGCAACATTAGTCTGCCAACTCTGTTTTATTTAGTTTGCCTCATGGAAGTTTTCTCACTCTGACCACAGCCCCAAACAAAAAAGTTCTGATTTGTGGATTATGAAAATCAAATACCCCTGCATGAGGCCTGTTATGTGGTATCAGCCCTTTGTTTACCCTCTGCAAGGAGAGTCCTGTCAGGGAAGATGTCCACTATATAGGCTGTGGTTATAGTCCCCTGTGGCTATCCCTTTTCTTTTTAGACCACCATGTGCAGTGTGAAGAAGCAGCCTGATTTCTCCACTTCAGGTCAATGGGAGGTGGTCATGGTATCTGAAGGGAAAAAGGAGGTGAATGTCTTTGATGGAGTTGTGGTTTGCACTGGCCATCACACCAATGCTCACTTATTCTTGGAAAGCTTCCCTGGTAAGTAGCCTGCAAGGAAGAGAGAGACTTGAACTATGCCTGTGACCTGATCCCTAAAGAATGGGAGGATTGTGGTCTGAGTGATTCCTACCTTGGGATGAAATAAGCCTTATCCTAATTCTGCATATTCTTCTGAAAGATGATGGAGTAACTTGTATTAATGCTATTTAGGAGGTAGAGATAACAGTAATTTGGGGGACTAGAGGAAAATTAGAAGGCTCTATATTTAGTTTCACAATGATTTTAGTTTTCCTAAGGATAATAAGAGTTGATCTGCATTAGGTTGAATGAAGGTTTTTTAGCAATTGAAGTAACAAACAGAAATATTGAGTTTCTAAGGAAGAAAATAAATAAAGCTTAAAGAAAGAGTTTAATTACAGTCTTTGGCCTGGATTGTCCCTGCATCGGCAGGCGGACACGCAACCACTGCGCCACCAGGGAAGCCCCTGGATTTTCATTTTGAGGGGAGAAAACCACTCTATGCATACTCTAGAGTATATAAAAACATATATACTCTCATTGGAATGGAAGTAGGTATTTAGAGAAGATGAAAAGAGGGGGTGGGGGATGGGCAAAATAGGTGAAGGGGATTAAGAGATACAAACTACCAGTTATAAAATAACAGTCACAGGGTTGTAATATACAGCATAAGAAATATAGTCAAAAGACTGTAATATTGTAATAACTTTGTATGTTGCATAATCTATAAAAATATCAAGTTCCTATGTTGTACATCTGAAACTGCTATAATATTATAAGTCAACTACACTTCAATTAAAAAAAATAGAGAGGATGAAAAGGCAAAAGAGAATGGAGATTTTCTGAAGCAGTTTGGATTTGTGAGTCCACAGGTCCAAAATACTAACAGATCCTGAATTAAGCAGATTTATTATAAGGAAATCACAAGGTTCCACTCTGAGTCTATAGGAAAAGAAAACAAGCAAAAATATTCAGAAAGGCAAGAGTGCACCTGAGTAAAAGGAGAACATACAGAGAATATATGCGTAAACTCTACACACTGCAAAAAAAGATGAATGATTTAACAAATGATATCAGATAAACCATCACCCAGTAATTTTTTTCCCTTCTCTTGCAGGAATTGAGAAGTTCAAAGGACAATACTTTCATAGTTGAGATTATAAGAATCCAGAGTTTCACTGGAAAGAGTCATTATAATTGGCATTGGGAATTCTGGAAGTGATCTGGCTGTGGAAATTAGCCACACATCCAAGAAGGTTTGAATTAGTAAATTATTTACTTTGCTTCACCAAGGAAGCTGCAGGTGGACCCAACAGAGTGTATGGATACACGCACACAGCCCATCAGTGCCAATAGCAAATGCGGGGCTTGGTTTCACTGCCTCAGCTGGCAACATTATGACTGATGATGTGATGGAGCCAAGGTTACAAGTTAGATTCCCATCACTCATTTGGCCTCACACTAAGGAATTTGGTCATGACCACAAACTGTGCTCATAATCTCTCTCAGCTGTCTCTTCAGAGTGTGCCTCTGGCTTTTAAGAAGACCAAGTGATTGCTGGGAGAGCTTGTTAGCATGCAGCATTCAGAGTGTGGATCACCTGTTGGCCAGCAGAAGTGTTATGCTCTTATCTGAAGGAAAGTATACTCAGTCACTGAAAGCTTTTCACTCATAGGATGTTAGGGGAATTCTCTTCTTCACTCCTTTACTCCCCAAATGGAAAAAAGAAGCAACCTAATCCTTCTAAAGACAACAATCCCACTACAGGGTATATACCCTGAGAAAACCATAGTTCAAAAAGAGTCATGTACCACAATGTTCATTGCAGCACTATTTACAGTAGACAGGACATGGAAGCAACCTAGGTGTCTATCGACAGATGAATGGATAAAGAAGATGTGGCACATATATACAATGGAATATTACTCACCATAAAGAAAAATGAAATTGAGTCATTTGTAGTGAGGTGGATGGACTTAGAGTCTGTCATACAGAGTGAAGTAAGTCAGAAAGAGAAAAACAAATACCATATGCTAACTCATATATATGGAATCTAAAAAAAAAATGGTACTGATGAACCTAGTTTCAAGGCAGGAATAAAGATGTAGACATAGAGGATGTTGAGGACACAGGGTGGGAGGGGGAAGCTGGGGCGAAGTGAGAGTAGCATCGACATATATACACTACCGAATGTAAAATAGTTAGCTAGTGGGGAGCTGCAGCATAGCACAGGGAGATCTGCTCAGTGCTTTGTGATGACCTAGAGGGTTGGGATAAGGAGGATGGGAGGGAGGCTCAAGAGGGAGGAGATATGGGGACATACGTATGCATATGGCTGATTCACTATGGTGTACAACAGAAACTAACACAGTATTGTGAAGCAATTATACTCCAATAAAGATCTATTTAAAAAAAAGAGAAGACATACCTGCTGCTGCTGTGTGTCTTCACCACCAGTAATGTCTCCCACCACGGAATGGACACGTCCTCCTGCAGAAATGTACAATCCAGTGAGCTACAGAAGTACGCTTGGTTGAATGCAACCTTGAAAGAACTGACTAGTTTAGTAAAAGAAATCTACCCAGGAGCTAGAAAGGGTACATAGATCAATTCTGTGATTGTTTTATGGCACTTAAAACATTCAGCTATCAAATAAGAAGACTGGCAGTACCATGTCTAGGAGAAAGAAGACTGATGATTCTGTAACCCTGCAGTCTCACGAGTTCCCTGTAGGAGATCACTTTGACATAACAATCACCCCTCTAAATGGGGCACTGCCTCCTTCTGGCTACATGAGACCCTATTAAATTTTATTTACAGTTTCTTGGGAAAAAAAGAAGCAATGTTTAATCTTTAGTTTATATTTTTATGGATATATGTTATTAATATGTTTCCAAAATTGTATGAAGTTCCTAGAAATTTGTCAATGTCTTTGGTGTCCATGATATGTCTTGTTATAATATAAATAGTCATAATTCCAGTTATTATCTTAAAATGTTATGTCACTGAAACAATCAAATTTCCTAGTCAGTTGCATTAAAGTGAACTCTCATCAGGTCTTTAATCCTAAAAAAAAAAAGAAAAAGACAACATGGATATCAGTATAAAAAGCAACCACCACATTGTAGCACATACAAGCAGCTCTCCCCAGCCTTTGCATACAATTAGGTAACAAAATAACATTCACTCTAAAGCAGTTTCTATGTCCTTGCGGTTTTTGGTCTGTTGTTTTATTTTTTGTATGATAGATTTTGAACTGGGAAGAAAGTATCTTCATTATAAATTCCTAGAAAAAGACATTATTGATATATTTTGTTATTCATGTATTTATTGAATCACAACTTTATTGGCAATATGTAAATGCCTGGTTGTTCTTCAGTAACTTTAATTAAGCTGTGCTTTTCCACAAATTGTTTTTAAATTATTTTTAAAAATAGAAGTTTAATGCCACATCTTTGTTAAATGAGCTTTACCCACAAACTCCATTCAGTAACACTTCCTCTCTATCTATCCCCATTGATCACCACAAAACTGATTTCATATATTACTCCACGAATGAATTCAACAAGCATTTATTAGGAAATAGGTATATAAACAATAAAGGGTATGGGTGCTATGATAAAAGAATGTACCAGGTATGTGGTGGGGACCGAAGGCATGAGCTTTCTTTAATACCATTGGCTTGTTAAACGGTCAGTTATAGAGGAGCTGGGCCTTACAAGCACTGAGCAATTGTAAATTGCCAAAGAACAAGGCAGGAAGAGCGGGTGGAGGTAAGGTGGTTGTGTCTGAAAAAGCTTTGTGATATATGTATTATTGTCACTGTTTTATACACAGAGAACTTTTTAATTAAAGCTCTGAGCATTTACATTACTCATAACTTATATTTTAAAAGCTATAGAGAGTGCACAAAAAGCCATTGATTCCTAAGACCACGCAGGCCCTTTCAATGGTGACACGTAAAAGTGCTTAATTATTGTAGAGTTTAAGGTCACCATCGGTGAGAATGTACGTATAAAGTACATGATTATCCCTCTATAGACAGGTCACCTTTTAACATGAAGTGTTAGACAAAACACCATAAAACAATGTACTTATATAGCTTACAACCCGGGAAACTATCTCCAGAGAGTTTTATAATATAGAGAAAGTGATGCTTTCGCCAGGTAGTTGAATACCAAACTTTTATCAGCTCTGAATGTGGACTTCAGCCAGCAGATAACAGAAAGACAGACCAGCTCCCTGTTGTGCTACTTGCAATCTTCAGTTTTTCCCTTAAGTAATCGATGAAACATTACTTAAGCACAGGATTTGGAGTCAGTCAGACTTAGGTCGAAAATTCAGCTCTACCACTTAGTAGCTATATGACCTCAGGCAAGTTATTCATCCTCTCCATGCTTCTCATCCATAAAAAGGACATAACAATACCTACCTCAAGAGGTTGTTGTATTGATTAATTAAAATATAGATAAAGGACCTAGTACAGTGACTGACAGGTTACAATTCCCAATAAAAGGAAGTGATGCTGATGATAGGTTGGGGACTAAAGGATGTATATGCTCTACCTCCCACCTTGGAGAAAACACATTTGGAAAGATAAAAAATAAGAATATATAATGTTAAATATCAATATAAGTAAGTTTTTTGTAATAATGTAAACAATGTCAAAGGCAAAATAAAGACTGAAGGTTTTGGATTAAATGATGTCCAGTTGCTTTCAGCTCTACTGTACCACGATTTTAAATGAGTTGGACAGGTGACAAGTGCTAGAGAAGTTCAGAAGATGGAGAGAAAATTATCAGCCAGAACAGTCAGTGGTATCTTCATGGAGGAGGGAGACTTGATCTGGATCTTAAAAGTGAATAGGCTTTGGAGAATTAAGCTTTTCAGGGAGGCATAATGACATTAAACAGAAATGCACTGGTAGTTCAGAGCAAGACATAGTCTTGGTCAGTGACTACACCAATTTAATTGTAAGCTTAGTGTTTGAGAAGAAAATGGCAGGAAATTTAAAAATATATATATTGCCAGGGAATAAAAAGCCAGACTAATGAGTTTGAACTTCATCTTGAAGAAACTGGGTTCCTATTCCTTCAGAGAAGTGAGTCCGAGAATGGCAAAAACAAACATTTTTTTCCCCATGCCTCAGGTTTTCCTCAGCACCAGAAGAGGGGCTTGGATCTTCAATCGTGTCGGAGACTATGGATATCCTTTTGATGTGTTGTTGACTTCTCGATTTCAATATTTTATGAAGAAGATTTGTGGTCAATCATTAGCAAATATATATTTGGAAAAAAAGATGAACCAAAGGTTTGATCATGAAATGTTTGGACTGAAGCCTAAACACAGGTATGTTCCCAGGCTGGGAGATGGGCGGTAACAGCCAAGCAAAGAATAAGGACTGTTCACATAGGCTAATAGTAGGGTTACCTCTATGTTTACATTAAGCAAGTCCACAGAATCTGAGATTAGATTTCTACCTTTCCCCCACAGAAGTCCAAGATCTACTGGTCTGTAATTTTCAGGCTATAATTCTCCTTGGCATTAACCATTTTATCATTCCCCGAGGTACCAGTTCTTTTTACATGATGCCCAATAGCAACAACAAAATGGTAGTAGCAGGCAATGCATCATTCATTCATTCATCCAACAAACAACTGAGCATCTGTTAGGAGCCAAGCATTATACTGGCATGAGAATACTGAGACTAAAGACCTAATAGTAATACTAATAGTAATAATAACACCCTACCTTTTTGCGGACTTAATATAAGACAAGCACGGTGCTAAATGTTACATGCGTTATCTCATTTAATCCTCACAACAGCCCTACAGGTTGGTACTATTTTGATCTCCATTTTGCAAATATAAAAATGGACACTTAGAACCTAATTTGCCCAAGATCACACAAGTAATAAATGACAGACTGGAGAAATGGATATTTCCTTTAATACTCTAACAAGAAGACAGACAGTAGAATATGATAAAGAAATGCATGGAGTCCTATGAGAGTATGAAGTATAGGAGTCCTCACACAGCCTACAAGGTAGATTGTGATAGCATTTCCAGAGGCTGATTTTAAATGCTGTTTTCCCTTTCAACTTTTATTTTATATTATTTTTATTAAATTATGTATTTATTTATTTATTTTTGGCTGTGTTGAGTGTTCGTTGCTGCACATGGGCTTTCTCTAGCTGCGGCGAGCGGGGGCTACTTTTCGTTTCGGTGCGCGGGCTTCTCATTGCAGTGGCTTCTCGTTGCGGAGCACAGGTGTAGGCGCGCAGGCTTTGGTAGTTGCAGCACGTGGGCTCAGTAGTTGTGGCTGGAGGGCTCCAGAGTGCAGGCTCAGTAGTGTGGTACACGGGCTTTGTTGCTCTGCGGCATGTGGGATCTTCCCACGCTCGAACCCTGCGCCACCAGGGATGTCCAATGTTTAGATTTACTTCCTATAAAATAGTGAGTGCAATAAGCACCCATATATCCTTCACTTAGATTCACCTATTATTCACAGTTTACTGTATTTGCTTTCTCTCTCTCCCTCTGTCTGGAGATAGACAGATCCATACATATATAGCATCCATATATATATATATACATGTATTCATACATTTTGTTTTCTGAACCAGTCGAGAGTAAGCTGCATCCAATAAGACACTATACCCTACATTCTTTAGCATATATTGCCTAAGAAAAAGGGCATTCTTTACATAAACATAATATTATTATCACACTTAGTAAATTTAACATTGATAAAAATACCATTATCTAATATACTGCATATTCAAATTTCCCAAATTGTTTCAATAATATTTGTAGCTTTTCTTTATTTTTGGCCATGCCGTGTGGCTTAAAGTGTGGAGTCCTAACCACTGGACTGCCACGGAGTTCCCTGTAGCTTTTTTATTTTTAAATCCAGGATTCTGTCAGGTATTACACCATTGCATTTAGTTGTCGTACCTCTTTAATCTCTCAATCTGAAACGATTCTCTATTTTTTTGACATGGATTTTTGTTTATTTAAGAATTGAGCCATTTATTTTGCAAAAAGTCTCTAAATTTGGACTTTCATAGCTGTTCTTCCTGTATTATATTTAGGTTAAACAGTTTTGGTGCGAATACTCATATGTTATGTTGGGCCTTCTTGGTGGATCACATCAGGAGCCATATGATAGCAGTTTATTGCATATTAATGATGTAAAATTTGATCACTTGGATTAGGTGGTATCTACTAGGTTTCTTTATTGTAAAGATATTGTTTCCTTTGAAATTAATCAGTGGGGTGATATTTTGAGACTGTGTCTGCCAACAACCTTTCAGGCATTTATTTCACCCAATTATGGAAACTGTAGCATCCATAACTTTGGTGATCACAAAATATATTGAGGTTATATGGAATAATAGAAGAGAGTCAAACAAGTAGGATAAGGAAGTAGCATTCTAATTATAAATACAAGGTCTTGGAATAGCAAAAAATACATTATGCTCTGAGACCTGCACATAGTTTGGTTCGGCTGGACTATAGGCAAAGATGGAAGAGTGACTGAGTACATCTCCTGGTTCACTGGGCAGATATATGAAAATGTTTGTATGCTCTGCTAAATAAAAAGTTTAGAATGAAGACAGCACAGAGCCACTGAAAGATTTTAAAAAAGTGAGTGACATAATAATAAATATATTTTGGAACAATCACTCCAAAAATGATGTAGAAGATAGATTGAAAGGGGATGGAGCAGGAGGCCCTAAAAGACAGCTGTAATGGCCCAGGTGAAACAGTATAAGTAAAACTATTCTGGGGCTGTTAAGAGGAGAAAGGGTGGCCTTGGTGACCAGATGTAAGACTCACAGTTTTGTGGCTTGGGCAACAATGTGGATGGTGGTACTGTTAGTGAACAGGAGTAAGTTTGGAGAGAAAGATGAAGTGATGAGGTTGGAATGAGAACAGAATCTGTACCTAAAGGTTTGCGTCAAAGAATTACTAAATTCAGCAAACCAGTAATACTGTTTAAACATATCTTGTTCCTAAGAAGAGGCCAGCTCTGTCTGAACATGATGGGCTGAGGATTCTCAGAGTCTGTTAACACAGGATCCAAGGATTCACACTGCTTTTAGAAAGGTCCAAGATTCTGCACCTTATCCTATGCCATTTCTAGGAAATACTACTTACCATGCCCAGGGGAGCTCAAGAGAGTTCATAAAAAACCATTTTGAAATAAATCCTAAAATCCTAGGCTGTGTGACCTTGGGCAAGCCACTTAACTTCTTTAGGCCTCAGTTTCCTCATCTGTAAAACCTGGATAATGACAACTGTCCTGTTTCCTTCGTTAGGTTTGCGTGAGACTCAAATATGTTAATGTATGTAAAATCAATTTATAACTGTAAGTCAATATACACATGTAATTTATTATACCGTTTGGAAAATGATGGTCCAAGCCTAGCTCTTGTGCCTTTGAAGTGGAAAAGAGACTCAACAGAACGCTGATAGTCCATTTCTGCAGATGTCTTGATATATGGATAGAAGCTACTAGACTGTGGCCTTATCATATCACTGAGAGCATTATTAGTCCTTGAGAAACCATGCATGTACTCTTAAATAAAACAATCCTTCCCTCACTTCTCCAACAGCTTCTCTTTCAATGCCATCCAGGATCCAAATTTTACTCTGAGATCCTTACCTTTATCAAGCTGGTATACATTAGACCTTTCCCAAATTTCATGAATAAAGGGAGACTATTGGCATATTGATTAACCACCTCAATCAAAGTAGAATTTTACTCACATGGTAATGATCTTTCCCTCTCATGATCTCTCTCGTTTTTCCTTCTTTATCATCTTTCACAGAGCTCTGAGTCAGCAACCAACCATAAATGATAATCTGCCAAACTGTAAAATTTCTGGCTTGGTGAAGGTGAAAACAAATGTGAAGGAATTCACAGAGACAGTGGCCATATTTGAGGATGGCTCCAGGGAGGATGACATTGATGCTGTTATCTTTGCTACAGGCTATAGCTTTGCCTTTCCGTTTGTTTTTTTGTTTGTTTGTTTTTTGTTTTGGCTGCATTGGGTTTCTGTTGCTGAGCAAGGGCTTTCTCTAGTTGCAACGAGTGGGGGCTACTCTTTGTAGCTGTACGCGGGCTTCTCATTGCAGTGGCTCCTCTTATTGTGGAGCACGGGCTCTAGGCGTGTGGGCTTCAGTGGCTGTGGCTCTTGGGCTCTAGAGCGCAAGCTCAATAGTTGTGGTGCACGGGGATAGTGTCTCTGTGGCATGTGGGATCTTCCCAGACCAGGGATTGAACCCGTGTGCCCTGCACTGGCAGGCAGATTCTTAACTGCTGCGCCACCAGGGAAGTCCTGCCTTTCCTTTTCCTGAAGATTCTGTCAAAGTAGTCAAAAACAAGATATCCCTGTATATAAAGGTCTTCCCTCCTAACCTAGAAAAGCCAACTCTTGCAATCATAGGCTTGATCCAGCCCTTGGGTGCCATTATGCCCGTTTCAGAGCTCCACGAACACTGGGTCACTCAAGTATTTAAAGGTAAGTGACCATGCAAGATGACTACCTAATTTCTTAGTGGTTTGTTTAATTATGTTTATGTTCTTGCTTATAAATAGCTGAGACAGTATGTATGATTGTAACAGTGCCTGGCACAAAATTAGTGCTCAATAATTAATTTTTGAGGGAATATAAAGTAGTAATTTATAACCATGGACATATAGCAGAATCTACTAGGATGTTTTCCCCAAATGGGCATGCTTTGCCTGATGCTGTTTATTTAATAAGTCTTGGGTGGGGCAGACATAAGAGCCCCACATTTGAGAAAATGTTCGCCAGGTGATTCCAATGTGCACTCCAGTTTAAAATCCACACATCTAGTTTTGAGACAACTAATATATATTTGTGAAGCAAAAGAATTTAGTCTTCTTTCATTATAGCTAGAGAAAGTCAAATATAGAAGTGTTGTGATTTGATTTAAGCCAAAAATTAAGACCTGGTTAAAGACTAGTCCAGAATGTAGAAAATTCAGCCTTTCGAATTCTCATTTTCCTTCCTTTATATTCTCTCTTTCAGAAAGTTTTGGCTAGGAGAATGTGAGAAAAATTTTTGAGGTCTGAGATAGTAGGCTCAATATGAATCAAAAGAATGATGTGGCTTCCCAAAGACTTAACTATATCTGGCTTTTTTTTTTTTTTTTTTTTTTTGCGGTACGCGGGCCTCCCACCGCTGTGGCCTCTCCTGTCACGGAGCACAGGCTCCAGACGCGCAGGCTCAGCGGCCATAGCTCACGGGCCCAGCCGCTCTGCGGCATGTGGGATCTTCCTGAACCGGCGCACGAACCCGTGTCCCCTGCATCGGCAGGGGGACTCTCAACCACTGCGCCACCAGGGAAGCCCTGGCATTATTAAAAAAACATAATGTCCGGGAATTTACAACTGTTCTTCCTTGAAATGGTCAGACCACACCCAAAGATATTTTAAAAGTGAAACTGGAGTACATTAAAAGGAGAGAGACAAGAATGGTAAAGGGATTTGAAAATGTGCCATTTTAATTACAACTAAAGGAGCTGGGAGGTGTGGCTGGAGAGGATAAGATTTAGGGGAGATATGAAAGTTCCCTTCAGATATCTGAAGAGATGCCCCAAGGCAGAAGGTTTTATTTCCTTAGTATCTGTTCAAAGGGTTGAACTAGAAACAAGGAGTGAAACTTTGAGGGTTTGCACAATATCAGCTTAACATTAAAAATAAACTTTTGCCAGGCCAATATGGAGTAGATTCAAGCCTCAGAATAGGGAGAAATCAGATGATTTTTAAGGTCCCTTCTAACAAAGAAGTTCTTTGATTCTATGATTGTTATAATAAAATTTGCTACCATTACTAATGTGTAATTAAAACCATTCAAAGTGCTTGTTGAAATTACAGCATCTTCTTCCCTAGTAAAGATCCTCATGGTAGCAGAGAAAAAATAAGCAATGGTGTTAGAGCTGATAGATAAAAAACTTTTCCAAATTTCCTCAAAGTTCTTTCATTTCTTAATTCCCTTTAATTCTATCCAATAGATCACGTACTCCTTGAGCACTGGACCAGCAATCCAATGCAAGTAACCCATTAAGTTGGCTTAATTCCAGTCATATAAATTGGATCTTTTAATTGGGTCAATTAAATAAGAGGAAACATTTGCATTAAAATAGGCCACAGCATCTTAGTACACTTAGAACAACTGAGACTCTTTTCCAGGACCAAGTGAACCATTGAGAGGATTAAGAAAAATGAGTATTGGGAAGATTCTGCATCATGGCCACAGGATTAGGGGATCTTAGGGGAAATACACAAAAAGCCCAGTTTCCTCTGCTAGCAAAGCTTAGTGCTAATTCCTCTAGCTTTCTTCTAACACTTGGAAGGAAGGAATCATCAGAGAATCCGTATAACTTTATCAAACTTCCAACAGGAACCCTGAGTTTTTTGTTCTACCCATAGCCCTACTGTCTGCCTACCAAATCCTTGCCTTTCTCATCTCTGAATTCTACCTTCACTGTGCCAATTTTAAGACCTTACTTAGAATCAGCTAGTTTATCCCACTCTTTCACACCTGCCCAACTCAGCCTGTCCTCTTCCCTGGCCTGTCCCTTCCCTACCAAGCCCCATTTCCCTTCTTCCTTTGTTCTCTAGAATTACTATTATTTTGTCAAGAAAATATTCCACCCTTTTCTAGAACACTGAACCCACTTGCTTGCCTTGACAGAAATCTCATTCTATGAGGCCACCATCACCCTGACGCCAAAACCAGACAAAGATGTCACAAAGAAAGAAAACTACAGGCCAATATCACTGATGAACATAGATGCAAAAATCCTCAACAAAATACTAGCAAACAGAATCCAACAGCACAATAAAAGGATCCTACACCATGATCAAGTGGGGTTTATTCCAGGAATGCAAGGATTCTTCAATATACGCAAATCAATCAACGTGATACACCATATCAACAAACTGAAGAAGAAAAACCATGTGATCATCTCAATAGATGCAGAGAAAGCTTTTGACAAAATTCAACACCCATTTATGATAAAAACCCTGCAGAAAGTAGGCATAGAGGGAACTTTCCTCAACATAATAAAGGCCATATATGACAAACCCACAGCCAGCATTGTTCTCAATGGTGAAAAACTGAAACCATTTCCACTAAGATCAGGAACAAGACAAGGTTGCCCACTCTCACCACTCTTATTCAACATAGTTTTGGAAGTACTAGCCACAGCAATCAGAGAAGAAAAAGAAATAAAAGGAATCCAAATAGGAAAAGAAGAAGTAAAGCTGTCACTATTTGCAGATGACATGATATTATACATAGAGAATCCTAAGGATGCTACCAGAAAACTACTAGAGCTAATCAATGAATTTGGCAAAGTAGCAGGATACAAAATTAATGCACAGAAATCTCTGGCATTCTTATACACTAATGATGAAAAATCTGAGAGTGAAATTAAGAAAACACTCCCATTTACCATTGCAACAAAAAGAATAAAATATCTAGGAATAAACCTACCTAAGGAGACAAAAAACTTGTATGCAGAAAACTATAAGACACTGATGAAAGAAATTAAAGATGATACAAATAGGTGGAGAAATATACCATGTTCTTGGATTGGAAGAATCAACATTGTGAAAATGACTCTACTACCCAAAGCAATCTACAGATTCAATGCAATCCCTATCAAACTACCACTAGCATTTTTTACAGAACTAGAAAAAAAAATTTCACAATTTGTATGGAAACACAAAAGACCCCAAATAGCAAAAGCAATCT
>NC_041217.1:77220202-77254440 GCF_002837175.3 Physeter macrocephalus | reverse complement strand
TTATAACTGATTCACTTTGTTGTAAAGCAGAAACTAACACACCGTTGTAAAGCAATTATACTCCAATAAAGATGTTAAAAAAAAAAGAAAGAAAGGTTACCAAAAAAAATCATTGGTTAAATTCTAAACCAAGGTAAAAGTAGAATGTGAATAGGAAAGTGAACTCAAAATAACTCAAGATGGGCTTCCCTGGTGGCACAGTGGTTGAGAATCTGCCTGCCGATGCAGGGGACACGGGTTCGTGCCCCGGTCCGGGAAGATCCCAAATGCCGCGGAGCGACTAGGCCCGTGAGCCATGGCCGCTGAGCCTGCGCGTCCGGAGCCTGTGCTTCGCAACGGGAGAGGCCACAACAGTGAGAGGCCCGCGTACCGCAAAAAAATAAAAAATAAAAAAATAACTCAAGATACAAAGCCCTAGTTACAAATGAATGTGTATTAATATTCATCAATTTACAACATCTTGCTTTTGTAATTATACTGAGAGGTTATATCTTTTTCCCAATTATATTATAGAAGGAAAAAAAATGCTTTCTTGTAGTGCCAGAAAGTAAGAAAGTGCTCAAAAAGCGAACTGATGAGGGTATGTCGCAGGGACACAGGAACCAACTGAAAGTGGTTCCAATGGCCAAAGCTGGAACAATTTGAACAACAATATAAATAACCTAGTATTGGACTATAATATAAAGTATAAAAAATACCCATGAGTCCTTACTGATATAAATAAGTGATAGAATAATAAGAGGAGTAAAATAGAGAAAACTCCCATAGGGAAGAATTTCAAACAATTTACATAAATACTCTGCCCTTCAGGAGTTGGAGCATAACTCCCCATTCCTTAAGTGTAGGCTGCATAGAGTGACTTCCTTCCAAGATGTATGTGTGAAATCTCGGCTTCTGTACCCCGGTGCTGAATAGAAATATGAAGACAGAATTTCGGAGGAAAGAGAAACAGTAGCTTTATTTCTTTGCCAGGCAAAGAGGGAACACAGCAGGCTAGCGCCTCAAAAACTGTGCCCCACCCACTCCACCCCCACCTCCGGAGAGGATGGTGAGAAGTTTTATAGTAATTGTTCAAAGAGGGAGTGATCAGCTTGGGGACATTCTTCTGATGGGTTGGTGGTGAAATAAGTAGGAGTCAGCATCATCAACCTTCAGGTTCCAACTAGTGTGGGGTCTACGTGCTTGTGGGCAGCATACCATCGTTAATCCTTAACTTCTCCCATATGGAGGGGGTTTCAAGTATCTGCAAAAGAGCTCAACGATATCTTTGTGTGTATCTGTTGGATGGAAAACCAGGACCTTGCCCCAAGGCTTCACTATTGTTTCTCTTGACTGTTTCTCCCTGGTCTCACATACCCTCCCTTCCCTAATTAGCAACTGCTTGAATCTGCCCGTTGGAAGTCCGGGAAGGTAATGGAGCCTGAATGAAGGCTATTTCCTGTAATCAAAGAAATGGGGGACACAGAAAGGATTTGTGCCCAGGAGTCCCACAGGGCCCTGTTCAGTATCAAACCCAGCAGGCAACAGCAGCCACCAAGCAACAGTGATATATTTGCACTGCCCTTGGCTCAGATTACCTGAGAAAATAGAGTAGTCAAAAAATAGAAGAGAACAGAGAAAAATCATATGATTTAAGCTTTTCCAGGATGTCACTTAAGTCAATGAGTGTGAACTCACTTGAAGAAATCTCTCAGTAAGGGGTTGATTGTTGGCAAAAATAAATGGTAAGTACAGAAGCTATTCCGTGTGGCAAGAGTATGGAGAAAAAGTATTCTCAAAAATGACTGGAAATATGAATTGGTAAAGCATTTTTTTCAAGGAAATAAGGCAGGCATTAGCAAAATTAGATATGTATGTACAGTATATTTCTAAACGGAGCAATGGCCTTTACAGGAATAGCTATTAGAGAAATACAAAAGCAGTGATGGAAAATAGTTGGCCCTCAGTATCCATGGGTTGGGCATCCCGAAATTCAACAAACCATGGATTAAAATATTCAGAAAAAATTTTCCAGAAAGTTCCAAAAGCAAAACTTAAAATTTGTTGGGCGTATTTGCTTTACCAAGTCCAAGCTCACTCTGCTCGCCTCATGACAGGCCAATAAATCAGAGACAAGGTGTTGAGGCAAGGAATATGACTTTATTTGGAAAGCCGGCCGAATGAGAAAATGGCAGACTAGTGTCTCAAAATAACTATCTTATCGGGGTCTGGATGCCCATTTCTTTTATAGCATCAGAGAGGGAGAAGCGGTGAGGAAGTAAAAAGACCATCAGTCTTGCAAAACATCTCCTGGAATGGCCAGCCTCAGGGAGGGGATGTGTTAATTTCTTCTTTCTTGAAGCCATTCACAGGTGGGTAGAGTTCCCTGAGTCAGGCCATTATGTATGATTATAATTACAAAAGCAACAAAAAGCAAAGGCTAAAGTCAAAAGGAACAGATCCAACATGGAGTCAAAACTGGCTCTTCCCTGTTACATTTCCCTAGAATTTACATAGTATTAGGTGTTTAACTTAAGTAATTTAGAGATGATTTAAAGTATACAGGAAGATGTGCATAGGTTATATGCAAACACTACACTTTATATAACGAACTTGAGCATCTGTAGTATGAACAGGGGTCCTGGAACCAATCCCCGGAGTATACCGAGATATTACTGGATTAGATATAGACATGTAGATGTCCCCTGCAGTTATTATGTGTATAAATAAACACTGGAGTCAATTTCATGTCCATCAACTGGAGAACATTTATTTATAATAATCCATTCATATCCTGAAAGGGTCTGCAGTTATTTAAAAGAATAAGGCAGATGATAAAAATGCTGAGAGTGATGGACTGATAAAAGCTAACATGTATTGAGTATTTACTATGTGCCAGGCACTGGCCTTAATGCTTTACCTGCACTTCTCATTTAAAACCTAGGACAACCCATGTAGGAAGAACTCCTATTTGTCCCATTTTTAAGTGAGAAATTGAGCTACAGAAAATTCCAGAAACTTTGTTAATGTCACTCTGGTACCCAGTCAGGTTTGCACCTACAGCTTAAAAGACCAGAGTGCTCTCTTCTTGTTCTCTGTTATAGGGATTTCATAGCCTGTTGGAAATAAACAATCTCAGATACAGAATATCAACTTCGGACAGGCTACCTCAGAATTTTGTCCAGTCACAGAGAAAAACAAGGTCACTGTGCAACCTACAAAATTTTAAACATCTTCCTCTTTTCATAAGGAAATGACTGTTACTTTCTTATTCCAATCATAGAATTGCCCATGCTAACAGTATTCAATATGGAGCAAACCCTGCTTCCTCCCATCTTCCCACAAATCACCCAACTAAAGCCCAAATCCTATAATAGGATTACACCTGACCACACCTTGAAACCACATCTCTTAACAGCAAGTTCCTCTGGGGAGTTTATTTTTAACCTCTCTATCAAAAATATTATTCCTTTTCTTGTCTAACACCTTTGTTCCTCTCAAGACTGAGGAGTATCAAAGAAGACAGGGCACTGAAATTGAGCAGGACCCTGTGGGGCTCTCCCATGTACAAAAGCCTTTCCCTGTCTCCCATTTCTTGTTTGTAGGAAAAAGGTTTCAGCCTCCTCACTGAGTTCCCAAGGGCAGATTCAAATAGTTACTAATGAGAGGACTGAGGAAATGCAGAAACAAAGGAAAGGCAGTCAAGAAACAATAATGCAGCCATAGGGCAGGGTGCAGTCTCCTCCTCAAGGAATATACATAACTATCTGATACAGGTATCTTGAGGTCTTCTACAAGAACTAGGGACCCACCCAGGTCGGGAGGATGGTAAATTCACAGTGGGCGCAAGAACCTGGACCCCAGATTGGTTGGAACCAGAAGGCTGATTGAGATTCCTAGAACACCACCCTGTCACCTCACCACCAACCAGTCAGAGGAAGGTCACACACTCTGCAGCCACGCCCCCACCCCAAATTTTGCCTATAAAAACTCTTCCCTGAAACTGATCTCTGAGAGGCAGCAGTGAGTGGGGGGCGTGAAGCAAGATCTTAATTCCCTGCCTAGGAATTGAACCTGGGTAGCCTGGATGAAAACTAGGAATCTTAGCCACCACGCCCCCTGGCTCTTGCCCCCAGTGAAAAATGAATTTCTCATGGAGGTAAAACTGTAAAAACAGGTACAAAGTTTATTATTAGAGACATAGCACAACAACAAGTGGGAGAGCACACAGATAAACTGTTTAGTGAAGATAGAAGCAAGGCAGAGATGCCCACCCGGAGAGGAAGGGTGTGGGCGTGGGCGTCGTCCCTAATGAGGAGGAGCGCAGTAAAGAGGCCGTTAAATCATTTATATACGGCAGTTCTTCCGGGTCTTTGTTTACCTTTGGCCAATTATCTGGTTTCTTTTTCCACACCTGACCTGCCCTAGGATGCTCCCCAACACACGTGAGCAACTTTTTTTCCAAGATGGATTACAGCCCAGAGGCCTTAGCATCACATGGCTTTAGCATCACATATTATGGGGTGGTGCCCCCTCCTTTTTGACCCCCCAAGGTGCAATGTTTCCCTTGCCCCAAGGGTGGGAAATGGATGACCACTTGATCTTTTAACAGGGTTTAGTCCCACTCTGTCCCTGCCATAAAAATGTCCCATGTCTGGTTATTTACCCTATTTCTGTTGCTGGTTTTTATATTGAGGTGCAGATCTCGAAATATAGACAGGAGTCCGGTCACAAATATATAGTCCTGGAGCCCGTTTGTCTCTTGCTTCAGGAAATGTAAACAGGGGACTGGTAATGAATGTCGGGCCTGGAGCCCATCTTCTTCTCACCCCAGTAAGGGTGAATAGGAGGCCACTTTTAAACATGTAGCCTGGAGCCCATCTATCTCCTGCCTCACAACCTATCAGGAAGTTTGGGTCTTTTGAGCAAGAGTCCCCTTTCTCCGAGCGTGGCCCTGCAATAAACCTTTCTCTGCTTCAAATTCCAGCAATTCCTTTTGTTTGGCCTCACCGCGCCTTCAGCAGAGGACCTTGTGTTACATAACCTGGTAGGCCATGAGCCGCCCTGGGTGCTTGCAGCGCGACGTGTGCGGCCGCATCCGCCAGCAAAGCCCCCAGCACCCAGCGATTCTACCCTTGGACCTGGGGTCCCATGGAGGGGACATCCCACGAAGTCCCAAGGGCTGTTCTAAGGGTCTTCAGAACTCCCAGGGCAGCGGGAAGAGGACATTTGGAAAGAAGAGGAAAGGAACCTTTTTTTTTCCTCGCGGGAATTTTACCTCAGGGTAGAAAACTCTAGAAATGCCGGCAGAGCAGGTGGATTTGGGGGAGCCCTGAAAGCCCTTCCCTGTCGCTCACCCCGAATGGATTTCATCTCATTCCACGACAAACAAACCTGAAGAGACGGCCGAGGGCAGGCGAGTCAGGCGCCTCCGGGCGTCGCGGAGGAAGCGGGCTCGGGGCGGGGTGACGAGAGCGCCCGGCGGGAGGCCGCGGCTGGGCCCGCGGGGCTGTGCGCGGCCTGGCTCAGCGTCGGGAGCAGCGGAGCGGCCGGTAGAGGGTTCCATGGTGTAATGGTGAGCACTCTGGACTCTGAATTCAGCGATCCGAGTCCGAATCTCGGTGGGACCTTTCCCTTTAGGCAGCGCCCAGCCGTCTTTTACTCGGTCTGCTCCCGAAAGCGAACTCGCGCCTCAGAGGCGCGCTGCGTGGGTGCGCTTTCCCGCCCCCACGTCCTCCTCAGTCCTGCTCTCGGACCCGACAGTCTGGGTCCCGAGAAGGAAGCTCTCCGGACCCGCGAACCTCCTGCTGCCGCCCACGCCTCGCAGCCGCGTCCCCGCGCTCTGCCGCCTACTCCTGAAGAAAACCGGCTGTCTCAAGCGGCGCGCTGCACGCGGACGTGGCGGGCAGGTCGGGGGACGAGCCCGCGGCGTTCCCGCTGGACCCTGGCGACTCTGCCCGTCGCTGGCCATCGGAGGCCCCGGCCCCGCCGCCCAGGGGCGCAGCGACCGAGCCGGTGGCACCCCCTCGTCGGGTCACCCTGGGTCTCGGGGGCAAAAGGCAGAGGCTGCGCCCACTGAGTCCTGCCCCGCGAGGGGCCTTCGCACCGCACGTCTTGTAACTGCGCGGCTGTCCCTGTGAGTAAAGGGTCGCGGTGCGGGGTTGTGACGTCGCTGAGCAGCCAGGGTGACAGCGTCTTAGCTTTCGGGTCGAGGGTTCCAGACCTGGATGGGAAGTACTGTATTGTATTCAGGTGCCCTATTATTCCGAATATTAATGCATCCTATCCCAGTTTATTCCCATTTTATTCAGAATTTCTCGCTTCTAAGTCTCCATTGGACACGGAAAGCCGCTGTTAGGCTAAGATTTGAACCTTCACTCCAGGAAACCTCGTCCTTTCGTCCCAAGCTCAGCCAGAAGGAGGAGGAAGGCCAAGGATTCCGGCGTGTGAGGAGACCAGGGATCCCTGACCCACCTCCACCCAGGCCTTTGAGACACGTGCAGATCTTATAGTCAAGGCTAGACCATAGTGAATATGCCTTGTGTGGTTTTATTTGAGTTGGGAACTACATTCATTTTTTTTTATCATTATAAAATTAATTTTTTAAATGTCGCCTCTAGACATTGAAAATACAATGTAACAAATGAACTTGTGTATGCCTTTTGTGGAACAATCATATGGATAAGAACTCTCCCAAGAGGCTATAAAACACAATAATTTATATGTACCCCAGGACAGTGACAGAATAAAAAACTGCTTTCCTCAATTGTGTTGTTATTGGCATTGTTAGTATTTCTTTATTCTTTTGTCCATATAATGTGGGAAAAAGCAAAGGAGACTGTATGAAATATATTTCTATTAGTCCCAGTGTCCTTAAAAACAAAAATACTGGTATTAGAGAAAAAAGATTCAGATGTACAATAGACAGTCAATAAAAAGCCTGTAGTTCTGAATTTGAATTGTGAATGTGGATATATGTGAATACATGAATACATACAAATATGAGTATGTATTTCCTAGCTATGTCCACTGGAAAGACCTAGAAATAAACCAATTCCAATGAGTATCTTTAGGTTACACAATTTGTCTTGAAAATAATGTTTTGCACAAAAAGAAGCCAGAGATTCTTAGAGAAAAGACTGAGTCCAAGTCAGGGGCAGAAAATATTGAAGATGAGACAGAAGCACCTTGTCATACTGATATCAGGAAAGTTCTCAGAGACTATTAGGATCTTATCAAAAGGATGAAGGAGCCAGCTTAAAGTCACTTTCACTGCTGAAAGAGAGGATAATTGGAGTATCAGTAAAGACTATATTGTCATGAATTGAAATACTTCAATGTGTTTGAAACTTTGAATTAATATTAGCACAGGGGAAAAAAAAAAGAAAGAAAAGAAACTAACTGGTGACCCCAGAGGATGCTTGGGGAATTGCTCATTAAGCTGCAGTTTTCTTTACAGAGGGTACCACTAAATAACTAAACAGTATTTAGTATTTAGGGGAAGTTTCTTTTTATACAAGTGTTCCAGTTAAATAATACATGATAATGGAACATCACCCTTTTGCTCCACATAATCAGTTAATGGATCTAGGCCTTGAACTCCAAGAGCTGCTAATATTATTTGAAGAAACACACAGGACTTGATGTGCCTCCTGATCAGAGAGCACACACCACTTCTTAGGTACTCTTGCCAAGATAGCAGACGTGAATCTCATCAGTCTCTGTATCTGCCAGGTCCAGAATAGGAGCCACTAGACATATATGGCTGTTGAACACTTAGAATGTAGCTAGTAGGACTGAGGAACTGGATCTTAATTATATTTAATTTATAATTCATGTGAATGTAAACTTAAAAACTGAAGACATGCACAATATTTTTCTATTCAACACAACTTTGAAACTTTGGTAGAATTATATTTCCTTTACTGTGTAGCATTAACTAGGAAGGAGGGAAGGAGGGAAGGAAGGAAGGAAGGAACTGAGGGTAAACATATATGTAAAGACTAAAATACATATCCTACTGATTACAATTTGTGGATTTTATTTGGCTCCCAAGAAAGGATACTAACTTAAAAACAATAACTGGGAACTTGAACACTATTTTATGATATTAAAGATTTTAAATTGATTTATGAATAATTGTAGTGCTATGATAATACTTTCACAAAGAGTCTTCATTTAGGGAAACATACTGGCATAATTACAGATGAAATATGATGTCTGAGATTTGCTTTAAATAATATAGGAAAAGATAAGTGGGTGGAATTGTAGTAAAACAATTTCAGCCATAAGTTGATAAATGTTGAACATGGCTGACAAAGATGGGGATGTTCTATTATATAATTCTGTCAATTTTGTGTACTATTGAAATTCTACATTTGAAAAAGAATGATAGGAGACCACAGATCCACCTAGGATAATGGCAGCTGAATCGATCAACACATATTTCAGAGGGCTAGAGACTAACATAGAGAGTCAAAGACACCACTCATAACCCTGCCCTAAACAACCAGAGGCCAGAGAACACTGTGGATTCCAACTGGTTTGTTTTTACGCAGGTCTTGGAGCCACACAGCAGTAGAGGGATCAGCAAAGACTCTGCATGTAAAGGAGAGGAGAGCAAGGAGGACATACTCAGGAGGGAACCCAGGTAAAATTACTCACAGAAAGAGCATGTGGATAAACTCAGAGGATGCCTGAGACCTGGTCGTAGATAGCTCTGGTGTCTGGGGAATTGACAGGAAGGGGTTTGACAGTGCAGGACCAGAGGGTGACAATTTTGAGGAGGCACAATTACTGGGATCAAGTGTGAGACCTAGATGAAGGTAGCATCCTTTGGAAGCTTGTGGTGAAGAGAAAGAATGAAGTAACTGGTAGAAATTAAAGGTCCTACTGGAAGAAACAGAATCCCAGAATCAGGAGACACACCATGCCTTTCCCCAAAACCTTACATCTGCTAGAATAATTGCACAAGACAGATCTAGAACTAAGAAATCGACTAAGCCACTCAAAGCACTAATCTGTTCCTACCTAGAACTGCTGTTTCTCATTCAAGTAAACCCAGTCATGTTAAAATGAAAATCATACAACAGACATTTATTCTAAGATGACAGGAAACAAAACATAAGTAGTCAAAAATTTCAGGTCATGAAAAAATTCCCTTCAAAATCAATCACAAAATATAGGAAAAGTGTAAAACGGCATCTGTATCTCAATTAAGTGTGAACAAAGCATTTGTAGATACACACACACACACACACACACACACACACACACGGGGAAAAGCCCCAAAACTTCACATAACAAATACACAACACAAAATAGAAGTAGACAAGAAAGAAGAAATGAGAAATAAGAATTGACAGAGATTAGAAAAAATTGAAGGAAAAGAAAATTCTCTGAAAAAGAGGCTAAATGACAAGGTACATAAGGGATCATATTTGTCTGAAATTATAAGGGACATTGAACTAAAAAATGAAAGCATCAAACAGAATAGTAATGAATAAAAGATAATGAGAAAGGATCAGAGAGAAAGTCATAGAGACCTGGGAGAAATAGAACTGGAATGGTCAACTCTAAGACCTATCCTATTAGAGCTAAAAGATTTTATTTTATTTTATTTTATTTTATTTATTTATTTATTTTTAAGATTAAAAAAAAAAAATTTCCTGTGAAGCTCCAGGCCTTCCTTTGCCCTCAATGGAGAGAAAGTTACATTCTACATCTCAATAGAACATACAAAGCAAGATGTTTTTTAAAAAATTAATAAATTCATTATGGTCAAGTCATTTATATTCAGTCAAGCTGTCCATGTATCAAAGCAATAGAAAACAAGTATTAAATATGCCAAACTTAGGGAGTCCTTACTCCATCATAAGGAATCTTTAAGGATGAACTCTACTCATCAAGAGCTGACTGAGGAAACTTTTGAGTTTTGTACAGCTGGTCATCATTGAATATATGTAATTGTAGATTTAAGCCAGTGTGTCATGGGCCCTGCTCTGGGAACAGCCTGGGCATACCCTCGGGCCTCTGCAGGGAGGCTGCTGGCACTCCCAGGGTGGGGCAGCCATTCTGTGCCACTAGGGGGTATAAAGGGCCCGGTGGGCCCCTCCAGCTCCTACCCCTACCTTGCCGGTTCCGGCAATAGAAAAAAAAAAAAGAGGTGGGGACAAGGTGGGAAAAGTAGAATGTAAAGGGTATACATTCGATTGGGTTGAAATAATACTGTAAGAAGTGGTAGGTAAAGACAGAAGAAAAGAGAAAAGTAGAATATTGTCCTTGATCATCACAGTGGTAAAAGTTGAAGTTGAGAGATGTCATTTAAAACTTATACTCCATGGGCTTCCCTGGTGGCGCAGTGGTTGCGCGTCCGCCTGCCGATGCAGGGGAACCGGGTTCGCGCCCCGGTCTGGGAGGATCCCACATGCCGCAGAGCGGCTGGGCCCGTGAGCCATGGCCGCTGGGCCTGCGCGTCCGGAGCCTGTGCTCCGCAACGGGAGAGGCCACGGCAGAGGGAGGCCCGCATACCACACACACACAAAAAATAAATAAATAAAACTTATACTCCAAATATTAGAAATGTGACAACATAATAAGGGACTAAAGGGTCAAAACTTTTAGTGCACTAGCTAAAATTAGTGCATTTAGCAAGTCCTTCCTAAATACCAAACACACACACACACACACACACACACTAATATGCACACACAAATAAAATAACACAGAAAAGAAACACAGTAAATACAATTGACTACAAATGGTAAATATAGCTTTAAAAATGTGGGAGAGTTTAAGATATAAAGATGAATAAGAGAAACAAGAATATTTATATTAATTTATATCTATACCCACTAAAATCAATCATGATAATAATGGATTATAACACTGAATTTTAAAAACGCATGAGTCCACAGTGAAACTCAAAAAAACTTTTAATGATATGTAAGGGGTATGGATTGTCTTTCCCACAGCACAAGGCCAGGAATACAAGTTTACAGAATGATTGAATTAGAAAATGTCCAGGGTACAAACACAAGTATGATAATTGACATAAATGAGGGAAAAATAAGGGATGGTAAAATAGTTAGAGAAACAGCATCACGGAACAAGATATTCATAAACTCTCAAAGTACCACTAATCAAGTTACTGATTATAGACAGAAAACATGTCTTTCTACTGAACAGATCTCATGGCCCCTGCATAACAAAGTGTCCAGTGCTAAAATGACAATAGTGGTGACAGGCAAAGTGGACACTCTTAGTCTCCAAAGGGACTGTGCTTGGAAGCACACAGCATGCAGTAGGTGGTGTTCTTCGCAAGAAGGGTTCAACTGAACCCTTGAGGAAATGATCAGACAACTGCAAAATGTAGACCTTTGAGCCAGACAACTGACCTGTCCTCTGCAAGCAAGTCAATGTCACCAGCATTGAAGACAACCACAAAAAGCTGAGGAGAGGTTTTGGGTTCCAAGGACTAAAGAAATATACTGACACAATCTTTTTACTCCTTGGGAATCCAAAACACCTATTCTCCTTTTTGTTGTCTTATTTGTGGAGACGTTGACTGTTTGAAGAAAGACAGGCCACCTGTCTTGCTCAATGGCCTAAATTCTGCACTCATCTGATAACTATCTCGTGATGAAACTCAGGCTAAACAGTTTCAGCAAGAACACTCCATAGTTAATGCTGTCAGATCGTAGTACAGTCCATCTAGTGGCAAAGAATGACTGGGTTGACATGTTGCCTTCTTCCAGTTGCTCCTGTTGCCGGTGTGTGGAGGATGAACATTGAAACGAGCAAGAGTTAAGGTCTCTCCAAACTGTGTGTCCATCAAAGCATTGGTCTCCTTATCGATTGATCACACTTGGAGGCTGATAACTGGGATTTCTTCCATCAGATCTATGTCTTGGAGTGTGGAGAGCAGTTGTTGGTTGGGATATTGAATCTCAGGAAAGGATCCCTCCAGTGTTCTGTTTGGGCTTTAACTTGACTTGCTGCTGTAGATTTTTTTCATCAAATGGAAAAGGTACATTTTATAATGCAGTTTCATCCAAATTGGCGATATCTTTTCATAGTTCCTAAATTGGTATCTGCAAAAGACAGAGAGAGAGAGAGGAGAGAGAAAGAGAGAGAGAGAGAGAGAGAGATGAAATGTGAGTTTTGTTAGGTCCTGCTGATAGCTGAGCCTGGAGGGACGGCTACATGGTGACAGAGGCCAGGGGCAGGCTGAGCTCCTGTTGGCAGGAGGAGCTGAAGGGGGAGCCACAGGCTGGCTGAAGTGGAGAGTGAGGTACATGAGTTAGAAGAAATGCCTCCCTAAACTTTCATCCAGCCTGTGGTGCAGAACCTAGGGGCCCCTGTCCTCACCCCACCAGTGCTTGGTGATATCCCAGCTCAAAGCTGCTGCAGAGCCTTAACCGAACCCCCACCACCCAATCCTCAGCAGCCACGTACGTCCCTCTTGAATCCCCTTCATCTGGACCGAATGATGACTTTCTCACATGTATCAGGGATGCATGTGCTTAGCATCCCTTGTACACTTTCAGAAACAGACTGCTGTGGGAGCAGAGGATCCTTGGTAGAGAAACACACCCTCTTCTATCTCTACGTCCCTGCCTTCTGAGGAGGAGGGGCAGGCTACAGGGAAAGCCCTGGAATGTGAGAGCCAACAGGAACCTCAGAATGTATCCAAGTCCAGTTCCACATTTTACAGATGAGGAGCTGCTGTGCCAACGGGCTAAGGATTAACTAAAACCACATGGCCTGTTACTGACAACCCTGGCCCTAGAACCCAGGCCACAGGCCCTTTCCATACATTTGGGGGAAGGGAGAGGAAAGGCTCCAATCTGGAGGTGTCAACAGTTAATAGAGGCTGTTTGGTCATCCTCCTGGACAGGAATAAGGCTTTACAGAGAAATCCTACTCCAAAGGGGCTGAGGAACAAATAGAAAAAGGGGTAATTCAAAATGAAATTAGCAAAAAAAGAGCAGGGAGTGTAACTGTGGCCCAACCCATTTGCATCCCATGGACACCAACATTCTAGAAAGGTAATTTCATGCTGGATCCACCTTAGGGCATTTCTAGGAATATTCTCAACATATAGACAAACAAAACTCTGAAGTAAAGGTGAAAAAGCAATAGTTTTAGTTATACTAGATTCTCATCACTTTCTTCTCAAACTTTTCCCAAAGAAAGAGTCTCTCCTACTATTTTATGCTAGTGCATAGAAGGGCATGAAAAAGGATAAACATAAGAGAAAGAGGCCTAAGATTCATTATGGGGCTTTTGCATAAGGAAAAAATTAAATGAAAAAAAAATTTGTTGAATCTGCAGTTCTGAACCCCTTAGGGAAATCCATTTAGTGAATAGCGAACTGCAAGTTGCATTTTAACAGTAGAAAAGGAAACACTAAATTTCATTATTGTGGGAAGGGGAGGTACTATTTTATATTCTGGGTTTTTATGTAATTTTTTAAAACTCTATCTTGCACAATAAAAACTTTGAGAAACTTGGATCCAAACAAAGATATTATATATATAACTTATCTATCTTTTTTCTCTTTTCTCTTCTCTGAGCTGTACAAATAGTTCTGTTGAGAGAAGAATGCAAATTCCCTTAATGGCTGATATTCAGCTTTTCTATGAAGTAGCCACACAATGGACATTGCCATACTGTTTACTGATATCCTACAAGATCCACAGTCCTTCTAATTCCTAGATGCAAATTAGCAGAGTTTTTAAAAATACTGATACCCAAACCTCACTGCAGAACTTTAGAATCAGAATTTCAATGGATTGGGTTAAGGCATTCATGTTAGATAAAAACTCACCCAGTTTTTATTTTATAGTAGCATGATTTAGAACTACTCATTAGACCTACACTATTTCACACCATTCTTTTTCTTCTCTCCATCTACTCCAGCATGGAGTTCTTTCCCACTGGCCCTAAAGATTTTTTGATCTTTCTCTGACACTCTCATATAAATAACTTGCCTTCTCAATTAGATTTGTCTGAAGCAATGATCATCTTGTATTCTTGTGTATCTCCCTGGGTCTTCATAAATCTGGCCCAAAGTTAATTCATTACAATGCTCTCCTACATTCCCTGGCCTCAGATTCCAACTCAGTTCATTTCTTCTGGACTTTTACTGAACATGTAGAAGGAGTAGTTTTAAGAAAGGGGAGAGGTCTGAATGCCTATGCACTTCATGCTATTATGCATATTGAAAACCTGGCCTCTGGATCTCCTTTTGGCCAACGTCCCTTTAGGGTGCCATCTACTGTCCTCCACCTACTGCCAGCTTGTCAGTCCCTGGAAGCCCCATGCACATTAGCACAGAACTGCCCACCTGGGGCTGAGGGGAACCTGACTCCAGGCCAGTCCAGCACTCCCACCTATGACCCAGGTTCTTACTTAGTTTTTATAATCAGTGCTCTTTTTCCTCAGTTTCAGTTCTTCTTATTCATGTGCAAAAGTTGAGGGTTAAGGGTTTTCCTAGATAAAGTTCTCCAAAAGCCAACCCAACATGCAAGTGATTCATTAACACATGATCCTGGAAGAAATAGGCAGTGGAGTTTGGGAACAGGGAAGGGAGCATAAGGCAAAGAAACCAAGAAAGTGTGTGAGACCAGGCGAAGTACTATGTGTTCAGTGGCCTAAATGATGCTCTTCTGATGAGGAGGACCATGGATTTGGGCTTCCCTGTGGCTAAAAGGGAAGGTCAGAGTGAATATTAGGACAGCAGCTACAGGAACTCAACAGAGTTCAGAGTGCAAACAGGAGATGGAGATGAAGGGCCATGGCAGGGTGGCAGCCCGCATGGAAAAGAGAGAAAAGACCAGACGAGGTAGCATCAGCTGTTGAGTGAACAAACGAGGAAGAGAAAAAATAGTGGGAGACTGAGCTATAATCTTAGGTAACAAGTATAAGGAAGAAGTACACGTAAGAGCCTCAGATGTGATTATCTCTGTACCCTAAGCTTGCAGGCCAGGGAATTGGCATGCTAGTCTCCACTTGCTGAACAGTAGTTTTCTTTAGATAATCTTCTGTTTCAGGACACTTAAGGCATTAATCTTGCTACAGACCAGACACTCATGCTTGCTGGCAGCTAAGACCTCACCTTCCAGCTTGGGAGGGTTCTTCATTCCAATGGAAGCATCCAAACCCAGCTTTGAAGATAAAACCACAGCCAACAGGATCTGTTGTTATGCATGATCTTACTATGACTTCGTCCCCCACCCAAGAGGGATATCAAGTAAGGAAAGTGTCCAGGAACAAGAAAGGCCATCTGAAAGTCTATGGTGAGTGGAAACCAATGAAGACATTTTTATATTTGCTTTTTGTTGATCTTCCTAACACTACCCAGTACTGGTAAGATTGCCACAGGGCAAACATGTTGCCAAATGCCAAAAGAAAAAGTCAAGAAAAATAAAACTGATTTAAAAAAAAGTTCCTACGTAGAAAAGACAAAGGCAAGAAAATCATGCTGGACATAGGCTGTACTGATGGGAGGGAAAAGATTGTACAGATCAAGCAAAGTCAAAATTGAAGGAAAACCTCATGATAGAAAAGAACTGGGGAAGTCTGAAACTGGAATAATTTTCAAATGTGCATCAGTATATATTTCACACCTGTATGTATCCATACTATGTGTAATACATATATATACTCAATCTAAATACGGCACGGAAAATATGATAAAAATGCAACCACAGGGCTTCCCTGGTGGCGCAGTGGTTGAGAGTCCGCCTGCCGATGCAGGGGACATGGGTTCATGCCCCGGTCCGGGAGGATCCCACATGCCGCGGAGCGGCTGGGCCCGTGAGCCATGGCCGCTGAGCCTGCGCGTCCGGAGCCTGTGCTCCGCAATGGGAGAGGCCACAACAGTGAGAGGCCCGTGTACCGCAAAAAAAAAAAAATGCAACCACACAAGTGTGTGTGTGTATAATGGAACAGATTCATGAGGGTGTTGAGGTACTGAATGGACTGCTCTAATATCCTCCTGATGAGCTGGATTTGGAAAAGAAAAAAGAAAAATAAGAAGAATGAGAGAGAAGCTCTGGTGGGTGACAGGAGCTATTAGATATGGGGGGCAGGAATCACTGGGTGGAGGAGTGTGAAAATAAAGGGCATTAAAATTATCCTTTGCTGCAAAATCTGCTGTGAAGCCTGGATTCATCTCAGGCCTCCGTGGAAAGTGAGCGGGAGACAGAGTGACTGATCCAGTGGGGTTAGTCTTGGCTGGTAATGTGGGAAGCCAAGGACAAGAAGAGGAGAGACTAGAGGGAAGAGAAGACAACTAAATACCACAAGACCTAATGGCTCTTGTCAGGGCTACGCATCCCCTACATTCCCTACGTTCCCTGAGCACTTTCTATGAGACTCTCCATGGTGCCACAGGGTGCTCCTTCTTATCTCACCTCCACCTGAGGATGTGGGTCTCTCCTCATTTCTCAGATGAGGTCATCGCCTGAGGGATGAGCACCAGGCAGCCCCAGGCTCCAGGGCAGATGTGGAGAGAGGTGGAGGGTAAGGATGAACACGTTCCAGAAGAAATGGATGTGAAGGTTTGAAAGCTCTTTTAAGAAAATCTGAGCAGAGGTGGATCCCAAGGAGAAGAAAACTGAGGACACGGCCATGGAGGTGAGTGAAGATGATGAATTAAATGGAGTGGCACAAAATAGACAGATCAGTACACCTCATGGGTGAGGGTGGCCCTTTACTTTAAAAAGAGGGGAAAAAAGGAAAATAACCTGGATATGAAAACTAAACTGGAGGCTGAGTTGTGTGGCCAGGGTTTACATTGCTACAGAACGTTACTAATACACTGTTACTGAGAGCACCTAGCAGGGGAAAATTGACTTGAGGGTGGATGGTGAAAGGAGAGGAAAATACTGGCCAACCTGCCTTTCTGAGGAAGCAAGGGAAGACAGGTCCCAGAGAAAGTAGGGATCAAAAAAGTGCTCTACCTCAGAGGAAACAATGCATGTGCAATCATTTTGTAAGTGTTAAAGCACCAGAAAGACACAATGGTTAGATGTTATATATTCATAGTTGTTATCAAACCATTTTTACTGATCAGGCATTCTGGACATCATGTTGCTTAATATTCCCAACAACCATGGAATGGGGATATAATTTTTCAAGAGTTCAGATGAGGGACGTGAGATGTGAATACCTAAGGAGATAAATAACTTGGCCCAGTTAAACAATCAGGAGTTTGCAAACCCAGGGCCTGAGGCAGAGCTGGTCCTAAATCCAGGCTCTTGCTCACCTCACTCTGTTAGAGCGTCACAGATTTCAACCGGACCTACAGCAGCCGTGGGAGAGGCCCCATTGCCCCCTCCACCCTCAACCCTGAGACAACTAGAGCTTCCTAATCCCCTTTTATCTTTTACCTAGGAAGTGTGGTCCTTGGCTTCCAGAATCGGAGTTGGCAGTAAAGCCCCAGATGGTGGAGGAAAGACCAAGTGTGGCTTTGCTGTCCCACAATCGAAATGCTGGTCCAGCTGCAGTTGCAGATAATTGGTTATGTGGGTGCTTTTCTGCAGCTGTGCTTGTGAAGTGTGTACCCCTGGGCCTTGGAAACTGAAAGGCCTTTGGTGACAGTCCTCCCAGGTGTCACCTGAAAGGAAAAGAGGGTTCAGTAGGACCAATCCCAAGTTTTCCTGTGCTATCGCTCCCAGAACACCCATTTCTGATATCCATGCCCATGAGTGAAACCACCCAATAACCCAGACAATAAAGGCAGACATCACGTACATGAAGGAGATGTCATTTTTATGGCTGTGCCTGGGCATGCTGAGATGGCAGGTGCTAGGCTGCAACATCCTTGAAATGAAAAATCACCCACTTGAATCTAGAGGGTTTTGGATGGCATATGAATTCACGCCTATTATTCAGCTATTAGCCTTAGTCCTGTAGCCTAGAGAGAAGGCTCTAAACAGGCCTCAAGGCATGGGGGAGAAAGAGTTGTTGATATCTACCCATAAGAATAAATGAACAGGGCTTCCCTGGTGGCGCAGTGGTTGAGAGTCTGCCTGCCGATGCACGGGACACAGGTTTGTGCCCCGGTCCGGGAGGATCCCACATGCCGCGGAGCAACTAGGCCCGTGAGCCATGGCCGCTGAGCCTGCGCGTCCGGAGCCTGTGCTCCACAACGGGAAAGGCCGCAACAGTGAGAGGCTCGCGTACCGCAAAAAAAAAAGAAAAAATAAAAGAACAGGGGAAGAAGTATGGCCTAAAGGCTTCAGGTACCACTAGAAAAAGGAATTGAGAATCTACAGTATATGGACCAAGTTAATAGAATCTTTCACAGTTCTGGAAGCTTTCGAACTTCCTTACGTTTAATTTTTGTCTACCTTTCCACTCACCCATACATGTGTATATTCTGTTGCCACATGGGACAGAGTGGGGATGGATGGTATTAGCAGATAGAAGTAGTGTAGTAGAGGCCTGAATCCCTCCTTGGAAGCTTAGGTACAGAAGTGCTACAGAATCAGAATTTGTGTCTCTTTAGATTGATGAAACAATGCACACTCCTTATATTACACACCCCTCCAGTGGGGTCTGGAAAGTGCTCCTAATCAAATATTTTGATATTTCTCCTGTGAAATGAATACATATTCTCAGAACGTGGGCTAACCAAAGGTATCAAGTACCCTCATCCAGTCCAGGTCAGGCTCAGGTGGGGTCATGGCCCACAGGACCTGCTCCACGTTACTGTGGGCCCCGCCTCACACCTCCCCCCATACATCCTCATCCTCAGCAAGGTTTGTTTAACTGTTTCTTTAAAGTGTCTCTCATATATCTGTTACCAACTTAGTCTTCCAGAGAGCATCCATGTCTGACTCTCATCTATGATTCATCCAATCTCCTTCTAACTGCTTTCTCTGATTCCGTCCTCTCCACACTACCAAAGGTCACCTGTCTTATTACCCCCAAATCCTGTTTCATCATCACATGCTCCTCGGCTTGTGGAAATTCATCCTCCCTCCTCTACTACACAGACTCTAAACTCCTCACCTGCCTTTGTAGTCCTCCTGCCTTCTGTCCCCTCTTTCTTCTGCAACATCACTTCCCACAACTCCCTTCTACAAATCCTCCTGGACTCGGCTGGCCCCTCCCTGACCCCAGCCCTGCACCAGGAGCCTCTTTGAGCTTCCAGGGCTTTTTCCACAAGCACTTCTCTCAGTCCAGCGCACCCTTCCTATTTCTTCCAGGCAGAGTTCATTAATCATTAATCATCAATTTTAGGACACTTAATCAGATTTTATGATAATTCACATTGGGCTGAAGGGTAAAACCTCTTAAATTAACAAATCTGGTGGGTGAAAGAACTGTCAAAACCTGGTATCCCCATTCTCCAATGTGATTTTGAATCAATGTCTAAGATTGTTTTTAATTATCACTGCGTAATTTCATCATGTAATTTTATTTGTCTACCTATGCTTTGAACATTCTTTGCATTTTCATGGGAAAAGGACAAAACATTTTATCAAACATCGACAGTACTGACCAATATTATTACTGTGTGCGGAAGCTCCAATACAAGGTCAAGTTGTAATTTAAAAATCAAGCGTTTGTATGGTTTCTACAGGGTTTCTCCTTGTACAGAGAGGATGGGGCAGACCCGACAACCTGTGCCCATGCTGCTGCATCACAGCTAGCCACACTGTCCTCAGGTTATCATCAGAACCCAGACACAGGTGAATCTGTGTATTATTTACATGTTCCATTCATTCCTCTCAGCCCATCTGTGGGGGGGAATTTGGCCTTTCCTGGCCCATTCTGAATGATGGCCTGACAGGGCTGTGCCATATCACACACATCTCACTTCTAAGACGTGTGTCTGAGAATTTCTTCTCCTCCTCATGGAAACTCAGACCTGGCTGTTGGTGTTTCTGAGACAGAGCTCTGTAGCTTTTTAAGGGCACCAGCACAGCCAAATTCAAGGCCTCCCTGGACCCTGAGTGAGAGCAGATAATTCTGGGTGCAGGAGGCGCTGAGAGACATGGACTTCTCACCCCTGGCTGATTTTCCACGGAGAGCTTCGTGGAGCTGTGGCTTCGCCTGGAGGGGCTGGATGAGCAGCCGGCTCTGTTCACGGGACAAAGTGCACTGATGGATTAGGAGCTGGCAGATCTGAGCGAGGGACCACAGGAGTTCTCTGCGCCAGTCTGGCCACTTTGTGTTTAAGATCAGACAGTTTCAAATCATTTGGTTCAGGGCAGAAAGGAAAAGGTGAGCAACATCCTCTCTTAGTCGCTGACGGGTCCGACTGCTGAGAGGAGCGGACAGAGCCTGAGCCAGGGAGTCAGGCCAAGGAGAGGCCAATGTCCCACAGCCCAGTGGCCGGGAGTCTTGGACAAGTGAAGGGACCTTGCTGAGTCTCAGTGCCCTCGGCTCTACCATGAGATAACACACCTACCTGAGAGTGTCCCACGAGGACTGAATGGGTTATGGCTCACATGGAGCTGGCTTAGTAAGGTGCATGGTATACAACAGGTGCACAATAACCATGTGTTCCATTTCTGTTTTGTGAACTACTATAATCCTGAGAAAGCCACTGCTTCTTTGTTCCTCAGGAGGAACGGGAAACAGGAAAGAGGATGGTCCCAATGTGAAAAGGTACACACTGAACAAAAACGATTTTTCATGGCCAATTTAATTATAAAAGAAGACAGATATAGTCCGATCCAAATGCTTCTCAAAGAAGAAAGTCAAAAAAACAGCCCGAGAAGTAACGCAAACCAGGTTTTAATCTACACACCCTATGAACCGCTGCCCAAGGGGATCTTGCTCATAAATTAGGCCAATACCCCTATCAGGTGTACAGGTTGCGGATAGTTTCCGTGAGATTATACCACTGAGGCTACACACACGATTGAAACTATAACCCACACATGGAAGGCTCATTGTTGCTACACAAAGGAGGAGAACCATGGCTATTTCTGAAGGATGGGACACCAGAGACAGATCTTTGGCTTCCTGGAAATCACAGGGCATGGACAGGATTTTATATCCAGGATCTGGTATGTAAATGCTTCAGAGGAAGGTAGGCAGCCCAGGGAAAAAGCCTGGAGCTGGCGAACAACATAACAGACACTGCAAATATGGAGCAGACTGCAAACGTGTGGAAAGCCAGAGACCTTGTAAGAAACTTCAAGAAAAAAAATTAGCAACATAATTTCATGAGTATGAGGATCCTCATCTTGAAAAAAAGAGGTGTGTTACACAAATTCCTGCAGGTGAGACCGTGGCAGCCGAGATCCTGCCCTTACCCCTCCACTTCCCCTCTCTAGCCTGACTGGATACCGAATGCCTGCACTGGTGAGGGGGGTCCAGGTGACAGAGGGCAGCCTGAGACAAGAAGAATGAAAAGGCACATGATGGATGCCTTTTAAAAATTAAATCCAAAAAAGTAATTCAAATCAACATGAGTCTGAGGACCTGTTTACAGGGATGCCGCTCATAGCCTGTACTGGTTGTTGGATACAAAGAATACAGATGCTACCTCGTGACCTACTAGGATCTTAATGCTCTTTATAATGGGAGTACTCACCATTTACATCTAGAGCCGAGGAGACCTCTCGTTTATCTGACTGGAATGAGGCACTTCTGTAAGGCGTACAAGAGTCTGACAGATGATGGCCAATAGAACCAGGCAAATAACAATCATCCAGTAAGTCCTGCTGGACTTCATTCTCTTCTACCACCAGAAGCTCCATACTGAGCTTTGTGGGGTCCGGAGGACTGATGATTAAACAGCAAATATTCGTGAACACGGTGTCCTGGCGGGTTTTGATGGGAGGGTTAAGGGACCGGTCATGTTATGGGTTTGGTGTGCGTTGTGTTGGAGAGTTTCAACAGAGGAGGTCAATAGACGAATCTGGACCAGCCATCTCGGTCCTTGTCATAGTAAGCTAAGAATTGCAGACTAACACTTTGGGTATAAGTTCAAAGCAAAGTTTACTTAAAGCATAGACACACTCTCGGAGAGAGAGCAGACTGGCTTCTACGAAGTGAAACCAGCCCAGCTATACGGGCGCGGGGTGTTTATAAGCGCTTTGAACCTAAGAGTAGGAGTTAGGTTCAGATCCAGTGACAAGGTCTCGTTACATGAGTGACGGGTTATACTGCGCATGCTTTTACCCCTAATTCCATGTTTTTACCCAAAATTCGCTAAGAAAAGCCCTTGTAGGGGAGGAGGGGGTGAAGCCACATGTAAATTCTATTATAATGATGACATAATGAGGTTGGGGTTATCTCCGGTTATCGCTTGGCTCAAACTGCGCCTGCGTGGCTCGGGGAATTCCCCTTCGGCCACGTGCTTCCTGATGCTTCAGGATGTGCTGACCTCAACCTGTCCCTCAGCCCCTCTTTGTTTGGCTCACATATCCTGAGCCTCCACCTCCGCCTTCCCCTGCTGCTCATCTGTAGCTAGCTGCCTCACAGTCACAGAAAACAAATGGGAAGTCCCCATAAAGGGAGGTATAACAGTCCTTTCCTATCAGGGGCCGGCGGGTGCTTGCAAAGGAAAGGGAGACAGAGGGAGGGGGAGAAAGTGAGCATGAAGTGCTCTGAGCACTGATCGGAAACGATCCCAGGAGGAAGGAGACTGAACTACCCCAGTACACAGCAGTCACATCACACACGCCCTCAGAAACCATAAAGGCGGCTTCAACTATAGCATAAGTTTTTGGTGAAATTTACATGTAGCAGCTAACTGAACAGGCTCTGGCAGCATAATGGAAGTCCTAGTAGAAGTCCTGTGTCTTCAAGGCCAATTTCCCTAATACTGAGATGTGACACAAATTTTTTTTCTCGTTCCTTTCCTTGCCATCAAATACCTGCCAGTGTGGTAAGGCCAAACAGGCAGAGGCAGATATGCATCTCATGCTGGTTTTAATAAAAAGGAGAGAACAGGAGACTGCAAGAAATCGGGTGGCTGATTAGTACCCCTGCATCAACTGGCTGTAGGTTACTATAATTGAGAGGGATTCATAAAGGGGCCTATACAAGTACTACAGTGAAAACAGACAACATTATTAAAAGGGACACTTTGTGGTTGTCAGAATGGAAGAAGTAGGCATATTCAGTACTTTCTGATTTCCCTGCATCTGAGATGACCAGATGTCACCACTGAATTAAAACCCATGTTTCTTCATAGTTACCTAGAACAGATAAGGTCTTGGTCTTCCTCAAGTACAGTACGATTTCCTACAGATAAATTCAGACAGGGCCAGAAACATTAAGCAGATCATCCTGTGTATGATAATAATCCAGTATCCAATACTACCATGGGGACAAAAACATCACCAGTGGGACGATAGGATATTTTAAGAATATTCCTGGAGGCCTCAGGTTGTGTCTTGCATACTTGCCTTGGTTTGCTTTCCTGAGCCATCAGCCAAGATCTCCCTGACCTGGTAGATCCTCACCACAGTATCCTCTTCCAAGTCTGAATAAAAAGTTAAACACATGTTTTCCCCACAGATTCTGGGGAATAGCTCACCTGCATTCTAACAGAATACTGTAATATTCAGGCTTTTCTCATAATATGCTGGCTGGTTTAGCAGAATGATGGATGGAATCTATAAAACCTTGAATCAAAATGAACGTTTGTTGCTACACTGAATCTTTGGCCATTCATAGGGTAGGGAAATGCCAGGGCTCTGCCTTGGTTCATGGAAACATACAAACAAGGTGATGGTAGAGGTCTTCGTGTCCTGGTGTTCAGACTGCTTCACTAAGGCAGCCAACTTAGAGGAGACAGACACTGGGGATGACAGCAGTGACACCAGGGAAACAACAAATCCAAAAATGGAGTTAAGGCTGTCAACATCTCTGGAAAGGCACAGAAATTCAAGGGACATTTTTTGGGCATGAAAATGGGAGGCTTGTATGTAAGAAGATACATTTCATGGGAATCAGGAAAAAAGACAGTCATCTCTGTGCACTTGTACAGCTGCAAGTGAGTGAGTTTGTCACACCTGCCTTGGATCCATTATCTAACTTGGGGCCTGACCCATAGGCTTGGCCTGGATGAAGAAGAGAGCACAGCTCCCTGACCCACCTGATGTCTGTGCTTAAAATTCTAGCATAGAGCCCGATTTAAATCACTATGTCTACAGAGCTTCTACATAGGGATGACAAATCTCAGCACTGCCTGAGGGGTGGGATACAAAGAATACAGAGTCTACCTGGGAGTCCAGTTGGAGTTTTATCACATTGATAAAGAATACTCACTGGGTTACATCCTGAGCATAAGAGACATCCACTTCCTCAAATGAGAACAAGGCAGCACTTGTATAAGGCCAGAAAGAGTCTGACAGACCAGGAAGAACTGAGTAAATCAAATAGTATTCATCCAGTGAGTCCCGTGGGACACCATTCTCTACCATCTGTGGCAGCTCCCTGCTGAGCCTGGTGGGGAGGCAGGACTGAAGATTAACCCAAGAGGGACCAGCAATCTTAGAGTTCTATCTGGTTCTGATGGCATGTTTAAGGGAGTGGTGAAGCAAGCCAAGGGCCTGATCCTTTAAAGAGGGAAAAACTCCCTTTTGTGTGTGGGACAGAGTGTGCTTTTTCACAGGGGCAGGAGATAGAAAGGACACTAGGTGCTCAGTGCTCTGGCCAAATAACAAGCTGATGAGGAAAGAGACTGAATTATCTCTGGATGGTACAGTCATGACTCACACATATAGAGTCACGTACCAGTGGCTTTCACCCTTTCCTTTACATTGCATTGAGTGTCACATGGAACGGGCAACTGCATACAGCTTTTGGGGCATTCTGGTGTCCCAGAAATCTCATGCCATCAAGTCCTCTCTAAATACTGTGGCATGGTATAATAATATTATGGTCTATTTACATTTCTTGCTATGACATACATGCCAACATGCTAACGCCAAACAGGCAGAAAACAGATATGCATCTCACTCTATAAACCACACTGGAGATAACAAGTGAGTGCAAAAAAATCACTCTGACTTAGTTCACCTGGGTCAACTGGCTTGGGTTATAAACTTGAGAAGTTAATAAGAAATGGGAAACAATATAAGTACCACAATGAAAGCAGAAAACATTACAAAAAACGATAATTCATGGTTGGGAAAATTGATGATACACTATATTCAGCACTTTCTGCTTTTCCCTGGACCAGAGATCTACAGATGTCATCACTGTATTAACGGCCCACAAATATTAAAATTACCTTGTGGCAATAGCCTTTGGTCCTTTCAGGTCACTGTGATCAGTTTGGTTATCTACAAATAAATTAACAGGACAGTTACATCAGGCAAATCCCCTTCACAAATGCCCAATCCTGTGCCAATCTTCACAGTGTGATAACAGGCTATTGTGAGAGAAATAGTCCAGGAGGCCCCAGAGAGAGCCTCATAAGAAGGCACTGGGTTTCCTTCTTGAGCCATTGGACAAATTTCCTTGATATGACAGGTCATCCTCAGAGTATCCTATGTCCCGAGTCTGTGCAAACAGCTAAACAAATCCTTTTCCCCACAGATCCTGGGGAAATACCCAGCTACCATCCTAGAGAGTTGCTATAATAGTCAGGCTTTTCCATCTGAAATGCTGTTTATTAATGGGTTAGATGAATTATACATTGAGATTAGATGGGAGTGGAATCTACACACCATCAAGTCAAAAGAATCTTCAGGGACTTTCCTCGTGGCACAGTGGTTAAGAATCCGCCTACAACCAAGATAACTCTACCCAGCAAGGATCTCATTCAGATTCGACAAAGACAGCAAAAGCTTTACAGACAAGCAAAAGCTAAGAGAATTCAGCACCACCAAAGCAGGTCTACAACAAATGCTAAAGGAACTTTTCTAAGTGGGAAACACAAGAGAAGAAAAGGAAAAGAATTCTGGAGAAAGTGACTGGCAAGGAGGTGGGAAAAGAAAGAAGGAATTCCTGACATATCTATCTGTAGTAAATCTGATGTAACGAATCATGGTGTATTTGGTGTATAAAAGAGAGATAAAGACAAAGGCGCGCACACACACACACACACGCGCGCGTGCACGCGCTAATTGAATTCTATAAAAGAATACTTCCTTGAAGGAAGTAAGGTCAAAAGCTGAAGTGAAAATTCTAAAGTTGTAACACCAGCGTGCCTCATTACCAACTCGCCCAGGAAATTAATTTCATGTTGAGTTGTTCTATTAAAAAACCCTGATGGAAGTGTCTCTCACTGCCTTCCCCTCCACCAACACATACACACATATTTAGTAAATATATTAGGCTTTGCGACCCGTGTATTGTCCATTGCATCCGCTCATCTCAGCCCACGTAGCGTGAAAGCAGCCATAGATCATATGCAAACAAATGGGCACAACTGTGTTCCAATAAAACATGGTAAGTTTTGTAATCACATAGATCACATAGCACGATGCATGTATGGAAGTGTCTCCACAAGGTAAACAAGAGAAGAAAAGGACCTACAAAAACAAACCCATAACAATTAAGAACATGGTAATAGGACAGTCTCACTGCAAACTTGGAATTTGCTTTACTCCTTTTTTACATTAGTTATTTGCTCTAAAATTAGGGATAAATCACTAAGTTCTACAATTCTAGCAATATGATCGATAATCAAATTATTTTTTATATATAGAGAGAATATTGAAGTCTGGAAAATATCTAACTTATAAGAGAGAAAACCATTAATCACGAATCATCATGACAAGGATGAAACTATAGGACATATCAAACTTGCCTCTTTATCCCTCCAGCTGGCCAGGACATAGTCAGTAGCTACTCATATTAGCAGTTTTCTCTGGAGACCATATTAGCAGTGTTGACTGCTTTGAGCCAAAACGGAGCGCAGGTGTTAGTTGTATCCTGAGAGGCTGAAATCTGGCTGAGAACCAGGGTTCTTGGGCCAGGAGAGACCATACAGCTGTTGGAAAAAAAAAGACGGGGGACCAGGACCACCCATGAGGTCATGCCTAGCCAGCACTGACCACTTCGTCCAATGAACCCACCACCACTACACGTCTCATGATTTTGTTGTTACTAGATGGAGAACTCCATGAAATTTGGGATATTTTTATTTATTTATTTATTTTAACATCTTTATTGGAGTATAATTCTTTACAATGGTGTGTTAGTTTCTGCTTTATAACAAAGTGAATCAGCTATACATATACATATATCCCCATATCTCTTCCCTCTCTGTCTCCCTCCTTCCCACCCTCCCTATCCCACCCCTCTAGGTGGTCACAAAGCACCGAGCTGATCTCCCTGTGCTATGCAGCTGCTTCCCACTAGCTATCTATTTTACATTTGGTAGTATATGTAAGTCCATGCCACTCTCTCAATTCATCCCAGCTTACCCTTCCCCCTCCCCGAGTCCTCAAGTCCATTCTCTAGTAGGTCTGCGTCTTTATTCCTGTCCTGCCCCTAGGTTCTTCATAACCATTTTTTAAAAATTTTAGATTCCATATATGTGTGTTAGCATATGGTATTTATTTTTCTCTTTCTGACTTACTTCACTCTGTATGACAGACTCTAGGATGTCCATCCACCTCACTACAAATAACTCAATTTCATTTCTTTTCATGGCTGAGTAATATTCCATTGTATATATGTGCCACATCTTCTTTGAGATAATATTTTATTCATCTCTGTGTGCATGACTCCTGGCGCTGAGTCAAGCACTGAGGAGGCTCTTGGCAACATTTGTTCACTGACTGAATAAACATGGCTGCAAATCTCCACTCATCTCAACTACATTCCTGCCCAACTGTCCTGTTAAGGATGCTCTGCTTTCTCCCAGGATGTAGCAAACCTCTTCCTTAGAGAGGAGCCTTCCCTACACTATCCTTGTCCTAGGACAGTCACCTGTGGTGACTCTGATGAAGACACGACTGTCCTCAGTGATTCCTCTCAATGGTTCACTCTGTCATTAGGAAGAGATGTCCTTGGCCTCCCCTCCCATCCTCTGGGCTGCCTCAACACCCCAAACTGAGGAGGGCCACCACATTTTGTTGACACTATGCACTTGTATTCTTCTTCTCACTGCTTTAATTTCCTCGTGGAAATATTACTGATATCTGAACTCCAAGTTGTTAACACAGCATAAGGCAAATTAAGCATTCAACATACAGTTAAGAGATGTTGTGTGTAAAGACTTCCAAACTGTAAATGCAGAAGAATATTATTACTATCTCTGCTTTAGAAACAAGGGTCCCCTTAGCCTGGTCCCTGGTAAGAATGAATATCTCTAATTCTTCTCCAAACGTTATTTATCCGTCTTAATGCACACTTACTTGGAGGAGATCCACTGTGTGAGCAGTTCCAAGTTTGAGGTTGGGGGGGTCTAGGGCAGAGCATCAAGGTGCCATCCTCCTCCTCCTGGAATTGGTGCTCCCAGCCGTATAAACCAGCCCTGATCCATCCCGTGGATCTCCTTGGCAGGTGCACAAGTTCACTGTGCACTCTCTCAGTCCTCCCTGCTCAGCTCAGGCTGCTCCTTGAGGACCTAGATGATGCTGTGTGCATTCCTCACTTTCTCTTGACTTTTCTGAACTCAACTGGTCCTTATTCTCACCTTCCTTGGCAACCACCTCCTCCACCATTACTTTGCTTTTCTTTGGGTTTTTCTTTTTTTTTTTTTTAATAAATTTATTTGTTTATTTATTTTTGGCTGTGTTAGGTCTTTGTTGCCGCACGCAGGCCCTCTCCAGTTGCGGCAAGCAGGGGCCACTCTCCGTTGCGGTGCGCGGGCCCCTCACCGCGGTGGCCCCTCCTGTAGAGCACGGGCTCCAGGCACGTGGGCCTCAGCAGCTGCGGCTCATGGCTTCAGTAGTTGTGGCTCGTGGGTTCAGTAGTTGTGGCCCATGGGCTCCAGAGCGCAGGCTCAGCGGTTGCAGCGCACAGACCTAGCTGCTCCGTGGCATGTGGGATCCTCCCGAGCCAGGGTTCGAACCCGTGTCCCCTGCACTGGCAGGAAGACCCCCAACCACCGCACCACCAGGGAAGACCCTCTTTGGGTTTTTCCTCATCCTCCAAACCTGCTGATTTTCTTTCTTCCATCTCCTCTCTCAGTTCTGTGTTTTCGGTGTGTGGGCTCAGTTCAGGTCCCTGTAGGAGACACACAGAGAAGAGACCAAGGTCAGGTCTTGGCTGCAGGTACCAGCACACATTTAACATGCATCTCAGTTTCTCATGCACTCAGAAAAAAAACTCAGCAGGAAGAGAATTTGGAGAATTTGAATAACCTTATCTTACTGATAAGGCCCAGAGAGATATGGAGATTTTCCCTAAATTCCCACACACTTGGTGGCAGCAGAGCTACCACACAAACCTTGGCCACAAGCCTTTCTGTCCCAAAGCACCAGGAACCCATGGCTCAATCTCATGGGATATTAGATCAAACATACCTATTTCCACTCTTAAAACAAAAATACCTGAAGGATATTTCCCCTAAAAAATTTTTATCACTGTTCAGTAGTCCTATGTTTATACTCAGTTATCAATCCTGGCTGACACAATGGGACCAAGGAACAAGAGTATTAAACACAGTCATTATTAATATATATATATGTGATTCTCTGTAAAATATCTGGCTCCTGTGCTAGAGGTCATCCTCCTGAGAGCAGGCACTCTGTGTGCCTTGTTCGCCCCTCCTTCCCAGCGCCTCCTCAAGAGCCTGCCAGACAGAACATTCAGTAAATACTTGTCAAGCAGATAAATATTAGTTACCAGGAATCACTAACTTTTACTGATGTTGTCTACTCCCTACACTATTTCCAATCAGATTCTAGCCTAGGTCTGTGTGAAAGCAATGAAAGCACAGTCCTAGGTAAAGCAGTCCAAGATGCAAATACCAACTCCACCATGTACCAAGTTTGCTTTACACAGTGATTTCATTACCCTCTTTGAGTGTATTGATCTCATGTGTAAGAGAGAAGAATGTTTAATGTAAAACAGAGAAAGCAGTGTTAACCTTGGATGAGTAACTGGGATATCATGCATCAGACAGGCTCCAATCCCTGGGCACTAGCTGCACAACTAAAGAATGCCTACATCACAGTCACTACAGGCCTGTTAAAGACTTCTGGGGATAAGGCCCAAGAAACTGCATTTTGGACAAAATTTCGAAGGAGATTCTCATGCAAGGAAAGGCCCAACCATTAAAGAAACAGCCTAGAAATCCCCAGTGACAACCAGGATGACTCAGCTTAAGTAAAGCAGGCCCCTTGTCAAGGTGGCCTCTCCAGGGGAAATGTCTCCTTTTCCAGGATGAGTGACCAGCCCGGCCCAGCCCCACTCTGCTCCAGGGGCAGCACAGACCTGGGCAGCAGTGGCCCATGGGACATGATGAGGCATCAGAAAGGGAGCATATCTGGGGACCTATCTTCAGGCTCCTCCATGTACCAGGTTAACTCCAAACCCACAGGTAAAGCACAAAGCCGAGCAGGTCAATTATTTTTCTAAACCGTCTGAAACCCCTTACACTTACCAGTTACCATGGTAACTGTACATGTACACTTGCAACTCCCTTACACATACCCCTGTATTGGAGGAGGCCCATGGGGCTTGGTTAGCACCAGCTGTCCTGTGTTTGAAGCCAATTTACTCTTTAAACAAAGTCACCTGAGCTCCTGGATGCCCGTGAGAGACACCGGTGATGTTTAGGGATCTTGCTGAGAGGCCACTGGCCAAACCCCACACCCCCCATATGGGCCCCACTAGTAACCAGGATTCTCCATCTCCCACCTCCTCCTGTTCTGCTGGGTGACTGCAGGGACTGACCTGCTAGAGGAGCACCTCGGTGAAATCCGGAACCTGCGCCAGCGCCTGGAGGAGTCCATCTGCATTAACGAGCGCCTGCGGGAGCAGCTGGAACACAGGCTCAGCTCCACGGCCCGCGGAAGCGGTAGGAGAGGCCCAGGGCTTCCTGTTTCTGGTTGTCATTAGGGAGCTGCTGAAGGTCAACCCCTAGGCAGAGCTTCGCAGATTTCAAAGCACTGAGGTCTGCTTTTCTGTATTTGCTCCTTACATCAGCGAGGCAGGGGGCAAGTACTAGGCTCCCGTTGCAGCTGTTTCTGAGCTCAGAGAGTAACTTTCCTCACGGCAGATCTAACCAGGTCTGGTCCCCAGAATCCTCTGACTTCTCATCCATCCTAATCTGCTCATATCTGCCTGCTGCCTTCTGTGCCCTGGTCCTGGTCCTGCGATTGGCAAGTGGTAGAGCCACTTACCGAGGGGGCCTTCCTCCCCACCCTCTCCCCCAGGCTGCTGACACTTGGAGGCCATCCCTTCCACATGCCCTTGTCCTGCCCACACCGCAGCAGCAGCTATTTAGGGGAAAGGACCTCCTGAACAGCTACAGCCAGGGCACGTGATAATGCACGCAAAGAACCCACTCAGACGAGCCCCAGGAAAGCCAGGCATTCAGCCCATCAGGCTTTAGGCCCAGGATGCGAGTTCTATGAGTTTTCTGCTGCACTGGGACAGTATCTTTGGAGACACAGAATGAACAACACAGAGAGCATCTGTTACCCAAATGTATAACTTGCCTGCTTGCACTTCCCAGGGCAGGACCCACCTCTAACTTCTACAGTCAGGGCCTGGGGTCCACACCTCAGCTCTGCAATGAGAACAGAGTCCTTAGGGAAGAAAACCAGAGGTTTCAGGCTCAGCTCAGTCATGTTTTCAGAGGTGGGTGGTCACTCCCAGGCCCCTTTCCTTCCTGGCCACACCAGTCACCAATGAGAGAAGCCAAGAGAGAAGGTAGAGAGAACAGAGCTACCCAGACCCAGCAACCCCAAACTCCCATAGCTATTCTCACTCTAGAAAACATCCTCTCCTTCCTACAAAAGACCATGTCTGTATGCATGTTACATACTAAGCACTTCTTTTCCTGGGAAATCACAAAAGCCATCCTTTTGCTCCAAAGTGAATTGGGGAGTGAACTGGCCCCTGAAGAGGAAGTGGTAGGATCCGGCCACCTGGTGTGCAGTGGCTTTGAGCAGAGATATGACCACGGGAGGTGGTGGGAAGCTTTTCCTCGAACCTGGTGGCCCCAGTTGCTCCTCCAGACCTCAGCGCATCCCCTCAGCTCATCCTCATGACAGGTTCTCAGCGTGCTCCTGGCTTCTGTCACCACTCAGCACTCTCTCCAGCCTCAGTTAGCCACCAGCAGGGCCTGATAATGGACTCTTACTTTGATTGTGGTAGTTTGGCCTCCAGGTGAAGCCCCTAAGGGCTCTGCCATGCACTCCAGTCCTGTGACCCTTCCAGGAGCGATTCAAGAAGCGAAGCCACCAGAGGTCCTTAAAACTGCAGGGAGGATGGGCCTGCCCCCCTTCTTTGCAGCTCCCACTCTGCTGAGGAGGATCTGGGCCTCACTCCTCCATACCTGCTGGAGGGTCTGGAAGGAGTCAGAGATGTGGCCTGGTGGGGCAGGGTGAAAGGCAGAGGGCCTCTCCTGCAGTTGAGGAATAACCAGCCAAGGTCCACCAGGCCCAGCACTAAGCAAAACAGGCATAGTTGGTAGAGGACCTTGTGGCACTGCTTCTGAAAGCCCCAGGGGCTTAGGAACCAGCAACAGCACATTTCTCGCCTCATCCCCCGAGGGTCAACTCAGGGGAAATAGGACCTGCTTCCTAGCAATGGAGCATGTGGTCCCCACGCTGGAGTTCCATGGCAGATCTAAAGGCTCAGGACGTAGCAGCAGTGCCCTGCAGGACAGTGTTGGCAGGGGCCCGACTACCTGACCCAGGGCCAGTACAGCTGGGTCACAGTCAGGCTGGGCGTCGGTCTACACTGCAGCACCTGACTTCTTTGAATCCACATGGTGAGAGTGGTGACTCCCAGATGCCATCTTGTGCTTAGCCTAGACCTTCTATTTCTATTCTTTTATGACCCTCAAAAAGTGTACAGACTTCATTCTAAATATGCTGTCCTGTTTTGTCATCCCAACTTCTCTCTGGGACTTGGGGACTAATGGCCACACCAAGCCCATTGAAAGTCTTCTGTAAACGAACCAGTGATCATTTTTAAGTGACATGGGAGCAGACCCCAGTTTTGCTAAAGCCTAGTCTGTGTCTTCACAGTGCTTTAGAATATGCATATGTGTGAATAAATGTGTGATATATATTTATATATGTTGCTATAATGATATGCCAAAGGGTTACATAAATGGTGGACAGGGTCAGTGAGACGAAATGAAACAGCCTTTTTGGTGGCTATTAAAACAAAATGTGGAGATAGCCTAATCCACCAGAGGGCAGACAGCAGAAGCAAGAAGAACTACAATCCTGCAGCCTGTGGAATGGAAACCACATCCAAAGAAAGATAGACAAGATGAAAAAGCAGAGGGCTATGTATCAGATGAAGGAACGAGATAAAACCCCAGAAAAACAACTAAATGAAGTGGAGATAGGCAACCTTCCAGAAAAAGAATTCAGAATAATGATAGTGAAGATGATCCAGGACGTCGGAAAAAGAATGGAGGCAAAGATCAAGAAGATGCAAGAAATGTTTAACAAAGACCTAGAAGAATTAAAGAACAAACAGAGATGAACAATACAATAACTGAAATGAAAAATACACTAAAAGGAACCAATAGCAGAATAACTGAGGCAGAAGAACGGATAAGTGACCTGGAAGACAGAATGGTGGAATTCACTGCTGCAGAACAGAATAAAGAAAAAGGAATAAAAAGAAATGAACCAGCCTAGGAGACCTCTTGGACAACATTAAATGCAACAACATTTGCATTATAGGGGTCCCAGAAGGAGAAGAGAGAGAGAAAAGGACCCAAGAAAATATTTGAAGAGATTATAGTCGAAAACTTCCCTAACATGGGAAGGGAAATAGCCACCCAAGTTCAGGAAGTGCAGAGAGTCCCATACAGGATAAACCCAAGGAGAAACACACCGAGACACATAGTAATCAAATTGGCAAAAATTAAAGACAAAGAAAAATTATTAAAAGCAACAAATAACATACAAGGGAACTCCCATAAGGTTAACAGCTGATTTCTCAGCAGAAACTCTACAAAGCAGAAGGGAGTGGCATGATATATTTAAAGTGACGAAAGGGAAGAACCTACAACTAAGATTACTCTACCCAGCAAGGATCACATTCAGATTTGATGGAGAAATCAAAAGCTTTACAGACAAGCAAAAGCTAAGAGAATTCAGCACCACCAAACCAGCTCTACAACAAATGCTAAAGGAACTTCTCTAAGTGGGAAACACAAGAGAAGAAAAGGACCT
>NC_041217.1:77219484-77219956 GCF_002837175.3 Physeter macrocephalus | reverse complement strand
AGATCATCCAAACAGAAAATTAAGAAGGAAACACAAGCTTTAAATGACACAATAGACCAGATAGATTTAATTGATATTTATAGGACATTCCATTAAAAAACAGCAGATTACACTTTCTTCTCAAGTGCGCACGGAACATTCTCCAGGATAGATCACATCTTCGGTCACAAATCAAGCCTCAGTAAATTTAAGAAAATTGAAATCATATCAAGCATCTTTTCTGACTACAACACTATGAGATTAGAAATCAATTACACGGAAAAAAACGTAAAAAACACAAACACATGGAGGTGAAACAATACATTACTAAATAACCAAGAGATCACTGAAGAAATCAAGGAGGAAATTAAAAAATAGCTAGAGACAAATGACAATGAAAACATGATGATCCAAAACCTATGGGATGCAGCGAAAGCAGTTTCTACGAGAGAAGTATATAGCAATACTAGCCTACCTCAAGAAACAAGAAAAA
>NC_041217.1:77219052-77219459 GCF_002837175.3 Physeter macrocephalus | reverse complement strand
AAATAGAAACAAAGAAAACAATAGCAAAGATCAATAAAACTAAAAGCTGGTTCTTTGAGAAGATAAACAAAATTGATAAACCATTAGCCAGACTCATCAAGAAAAAGAGGGAGAGGACTCAAATCAATAAAATTAGAAACGAAAAAGGAGAAGTTACAACAGATACCGCAGAAATGTAAAGCATCCTAAGAGACAACTACAGGCAACCCTATGCCAATAAAATGGACAACCTGGAAGAAAGAATTTGTTCTTAGAAAGGTACAAGCTTCCAAGACTGAAGCAGGAAGAAATAGAAAATATGAACAGACCAATCACAGGTAATGAAATTGAAACTGTGATTAAAAATCTTCCAACAAACAAAAGTCCAGGACCAGATGGCTTCACAGGTGAATTCTATCAAACATTTA
>NC_041217.1:77218168-77219005 GCF_002837175.3 Physeter macrocephalus | reverse complement strand
CAAATCAATCAATGTGATACACCATATTAACAAATTGAAGAAGAAAAAGCATATGATCATCTCAATAGATGCAGAAAAAGCTTTTGGAAAAATTCAACACCCATTTATGATAAAAACTCTCCATAAAGTGGGCATAGAGGGAACATACTTCAACATAATAATGGCCATATATGACAAACCTACAGCAAACATCATTCTCAGTGGTGAAAAACTGAAAGCATTCCCTCTAAGATCAGGAACAAGACAAGGATGTCCACTCTCACTACAATTATTCAACATAGTTTTGGCAGTCCTAGCCATCTGCAAGAAAAAGAATAAAATACCTAGGAATAAACCTACCTAGGAAGACAAAAGACCTATATGCAGAAAACTATAAGACACTGATGAAAGAAATTAAAGATGATATCAACAGATGGTGAAATATACCATATTCTTGGATTGGAAGAATCAATATTGTGAAAATGACTATACTACCTAAAGTAATCTACAGATTCAATGCAATCCCTATCAAGTCACCAATGGCATTTTTTACAGAACTAGAACAAAAAATCTTAAAATATGTATGGAGACACAGAAGACCCCAAATAGCCAAAGCAGTCTTGAGGCAAAAAAATGGAGCTGGAGGAATCAGACTCCCTGACTTCAGACTATACTGCAAAGCTACAGTAATCTAGACAGTATGGTACTGGCACAAAAACAGAAATATAGATCAATGAAACAGGATAGAAAGCCCAGAGATAAACCCACGCACCTATGGTCAACTAATCTATGACAAAGGAGGCAAGGATATACAATGGAGAAAGGACAGTCTCTTCAATAAGTGGTGCTGGGAAAACT
>NC_041217.1:77195749-77218098 GCF_002837175.3 Physeter macrocephalus | reverse complement strand
AGAGACCTAAATGTAAGACTAGACACTATAAAACTCTTAGAAGAAAACATAGGAAGAACACTCTTTGACATAAATCACAGCAAGATCTTTTTAGATCCATCTCCTAGAGTAATGGAAATAAAAACAAAAATAAACAAATGGGACCTAATGAAACTTAAAAGCTTTTGCACAGCAAAGAAAACCATAAACAAGACGAAAAGACAGCCCTCAGAATGGGAGAAAATATTTGCAAATGAATCAACGGACAAAAGATTAATCTCCAAAATATATAAACAGCTCATGTGGCTCAATATTAAAATAACAAACAACCCAATCCAAAAATGGGCAGAAGACCTAAATAGACATTTCTCCAAAGAAGTCATGCAGATGGCCAAGATGCTCATGAAAAGCTGCTCAACATCACTAATTATTAGAGAAATGCAAATCAAAGCTACAATGAGGTATCACCTCACACCAGTTAGAATGGGCAGCATCAGAATAACTACAAAAAACAAATGCTGGAGAGCGTGTGGAGAAAAGGGAACCCTCTTGCACTGTTGGTGGGAATGTAAATTGATACAGCCACTATGGAGAGCAGTATGGAGGTTCCTTAGAAAACTAAAAATAGAATTACCATATGACCCAGCAATCCCACTACCGGGCATATACCCTGAGAAAACCATAATTCAAAAAAACACATGAACCCCAATGTTCATTGCTGCACTATTTACAATAGCCAGGTCATGGAAGCAACCTAAATGCCCATCGACAGATGAATGGATTAAGAAGATGTGGTACATATATACAATGGAATATTGCTCAGCCATAAAAAGGAACGAAATTGGGTCATTTGTAGAGACGTGGATGAATCTAAAGACTGTCATACAGAGTGAAGTAAGTCAGAAAGAGGAAAACAACTATCTTATATTAACGCAAATATGAGGAACCTAGAAAAATGGTACAGATGAACCGGTTTGCAGGGCAGAAATTGAGATGCAGATGTAGAGAACAAACGTATGGACACCAAGCGGGGAAGCGGCAGGGTGTGGGGGTGGGGGTGTGGTGAATTGGGCGATTGGGATTGACATGTATACACTGATGTGTGTAAAATGGATAACTAATAAGAACCTGCTGTATAAAAAATAAATAAAATTAAATTTAAAAAAAATGTGTGTTAAGAAATAAGTTTTTCTTCCCCTACTTTGTTTCTAATTTCTGCACGAGTCCCTAGGCTGAGTGGGGAAGAATAGGAAAGACAAACTGTCATGAAGAGCTCACCTCACTGTCTAATGCTTGAAGTCTAAGTTTAAAAGAATGATTTATCCTCTTGTCATTTTGTAACAATCCCCTATCTAAAAATACTAAAGGGCAGTTCTTACATTTAGAGTGCCTCAGAATCAGCTGTGGAGATTACAGAAACTCCTTCCTTGGCTCCAGTCTCCAGAGGTTTCGTTGGTGTGAGGCCCTAGAGTCTGCATTTTTCACGTAAACACAAACGACATGTTTCTGATGCGGGTGGGCTGCGGATCCCAGTTGAAAACCTATTGTTCTATAACACTGATTCAAACCTATAAATAAGCTTGTTTTCCTTTAATTAAGAATCCTTAATTGAAAAGTGGGTAAGTCACACCACAAATTGACATAAAGATCTCAAAGCATTCCTTGGGAAAAGTCGTTAGTTACCGTTCTTTTGCTTTCCAGAATTAAAACCAAGCACTTGCTCCACAATTATTTCCTAGTAACAGTTGAAAAATTAAAACAAACAGCAACATGAACAAAAAACTCACGGAGTTCCCTGGCGGTCCAGTGTTTAGACAGTGAGCGTCCACTGCAGGGGGCACGGGTTCGATCCGTGGTCGGGGAACTAAGATCCCGCAGGCCCCGCCGGCGTGGCCAAAAAAATAAATAAATAAAATAAAGATTAAAAATAAAATAAAAAATAAAACAACTCAAACATTGTCACCACCACCGCCTCCAATTACCAAAAGACCCATCAAAAGACTCAGGCCTGAGGTAGACACATGCCCCACTTCCGTAGTAGATGAAGTAACCTCGACTTCTGCTTTTACACTTGGTTGTTTAAGTATTTTCCGTTAAGTGGCTTTGGCTGTCACTACAGAGGAACTCACTGGCAGAATCAGCAGAATGGATGAAAAGTCAGCCGAACTATGAAGTATTACTTAAAGATAAAGCAGTAAAATTTGAGGACCTCTTGCCCTGTGGTGATGCAAGCATCCCAGCAATTCTTCCTTCCTCCCTGTGCTGCCAGGGCTGGAAGGTATTGATGATCCGAGGGTCAACTCAGGGGAAATAGGACCTGCTTCCTAGCCATGGAGCATGTGGTCCCCACGCTGGAGCTCCACGGCAGATCGAAAAGCTCAGGACTGAGCAGCGGTGCCCTGCAGGACAGTGTTGGCAGGGGCCCGACGACCTGACCCGGGGCCAGCGCAGCTGGGTCACAGTCAGGCTGGGCGTCGGTCTACACTGCAGCACCTGAGTTCTTTGAATCCACGTGGTGAGAGCAGTGACTCCCAGATGCCGTCTCGTGCTTAGCCTAGACCTCCTGTTTCTATTCTTTTATGATCTCCAAGAAGTGTACTGACCTCACTCTAAATATACTGCCCGATTTTGTCATCCTAACTTCTCTCTGGGACTTGGGGGCTACTGGCCACACCAAGCCTGTTGAAAGTCTTGTGTAAATGAACCAGTGATCATTTTTAAGTGACATGTGAGCGGCCCCCAGTTGTGCTAAAGCCTAGTCTGTGTCTTCACAGTGCTCTCGAAGGTGTGTATGTGTGAATAAATGTATGATATATATTTATACATGCTGCTATAGCGATACGTTAAAGGCCAACGTAACTGGTGGACAGGGTCAGTGAGAGGAAATGAAACAATCTTTTCGGTGGCTAGTAAAGCAAAATGTGTGTTAAGAAATAAGTTTTTCTTCCCCTACTTGGTTTCTAATTTCTGCACGAGTCCCTAGGCTGAGTGGGGAAGAATAGGAAAGACAAACTGTCACGAAGAGCTCACCTCACTCACTGTCTAATGCTTGAAGTCTAAGTTTAAAAGAATGATTTACCCTCTTGTCATTTTGTAACAATCCCCTTATCTAAAAATATTAAAGGGCAGTTCTTACATTTAGCGTGCCTCAGAATCAGCTGTGGAGATTACGGAAGCCCCTTCCTGGGCTCCAATCTCCAGAGGTTTCGTTGGTGTGAGGCCCTAGAGTCTGCATTTTTCACGTAAACACAAACGACATGTTTCTGATGCGGGTGGGCTGCGGATCCCAGTTGAAAACCTATTGTTCTATAACACTGATTCAAACCTATAAATAAGCTTGTTTTCCTTTAAGAATCTTTAATTGAAAAGTGGATAAGTCATACCACAAACTGACATAAAGATCTCAAAGCATTCCTTGGGAAAATCCTTAGTTATGTTCTTTTGCCTGCCAGAATTAAAATCAAGCACTCACTCCACAATTATTTCCTAGTAATGGTTGAAAAATTAAGCAACAATATGAACAAAAAACTCAACCATTGTCACCACTACCACCATCAATCCCAAAAAGATCCATCAAAAGACTCAGGCCTGAGGTAGACACATGCCCTCCTTTCGTAGTAGATGAAGTGACCTCGACTTCTGCTTTTACACTTGGTTATTTAAGTATTTTCCATGAGTGCCTTTAGCTGTCCCTACAGACGAACTCACTGGCAGAATTAGCAGAATGGATGAAAAGTCAGCCAAACTATGAAGTACTACTTAAAGATAAAGTAGTAAAATTTGAGGACCTCTTGCCCTGTGGTTATTCAAGCATCCCAGCAATTCTTCCTTGATCCCTGTGCTGCCAGGGCTGGAAGGCATTGATGATGTAATCAGTAGTCAATTTAGAACTCAAATATTACTTCTAAGAACTTCATTTTATGGATGTAACATTTATGAAAACAATAGCATATGAATCCAGTAAATCTCAGACCTGGTCAGGATCAATTACTTTTAGGGAAAATTCCTAAAAGGCATTCTTATGTTTCACCTTTGAAAAGTAGTTCTTCACCCTAATAAAAAAAAAGTTTCAAAAAATGTATCTTCGGAATGGAGGATTCTACAGTATTTAACTTTCCATAAATTATATTGTTTCCCTCTACATGTTAGAACCCATTCTTAAAAGCAAATGTGTCACCACCAATGTCTTCAATTTGCTGTAATTCCAATGAGAACCATCTTGGGTACACCTGTGCAGGAAACAGGGTGAGAGTTCTTTAGGGAAAAAAATGGAAAGGAAAAAACATACCTAATGTAATGCTTCAAACATGTACCAATATCTCTTGACCTGTCAGCCAAAGACAGACAACCTGCAGATGTATACAGGGTTCATTATGTCCCCCATCTTATTATTGCCAAGGTGAATGTGCTAGGCACTTATGGAATTGGTGTTCTATGTCTGCTGTAATAAGTGACCATGAGTTTAGTGGCTTAAAAGAACACACATTTACTATATTACAGTTCTGTAGGTTAGGAGTCTAACAAAGGTCTCACTGGAGTAAAATCAAGGGGTCAATAGGGCTGCCTTACCTTCTGGAGGCTCTAGGGGATAATTTGTTTCCTTGTCTTTTCTGAAAAGGTTTTAGAGGTCACCCACATTCCTTGGCTTGTGCCCTCTTTATCCATATTCACAACCAGCAACAGCAGGTAGAGTCCTTCTCACTTTGCATCATCCTGACCTTCTTTTCTGCTTCCCAGTTTTAAGGTCCCGTGTAATTACAGGGGGCCTATCTGAATAGTCCAGGATAATCGACTCATCTCAAGGTCTTCATCCTAATCACAGCTGCCAAGTTTCCTTTTCTATGTGATGTAATATATTCACAGGTTTGGGGAATTACAACAGGGACAACCTAGAAGGGGCATTATTCTGCTGCTGAGAACACTACTAACTAAGGTGCCAACTAATATTGGAATAAAGAAAAAAAACCTTGTCTACTTTCAACAAAGTTTAGTAAAATTAAGACAGTATATGAAAGTGCAATGTAGAACAGCAAAGCAAGACAAAGTCAAATCAGAACCCTAGAAACGCTCCATTGATGACCATACTATTGCACAAGAACTAGTCAGTTTAGATTAGGTTTCTTTTCCCAGATGTTGCTTCCCCACCCTCCCCCCACCCCCAGGTTGACTTTGATGGTGGAAATCTCATCCGAGACTAAGAGCCTGTGGTAGAGGAAGTGAAGGTGGTGGTGGAGTTGGTGCACCTGGGACCCCACTAACTTCTGACTATGAACTTTCAGCTGGTCTCCGTGGAACAGATGGGTTTTCTCAGACCTACCCTTGCGTAAACACCGGGCGGACTGGGGGGACGCCATGCCGCTTTCCTTGGAACTTGGCCTTGTAAAGAAGCAGGCATCAAAAGGTTAACCTGTCTGGGACCTCCTGAACCAGATGTTCTGGGTCCCAGTAGAGAGCTTCCTGACTTTTGGTCACACATCCCCGGGGTCAGCCTAAGGCCCGCGCTGCCTGCGTTGGCCGTGGAGGATGAGCTCCTGAGGCAGAGCCATCTTGCTATGTCTCCTCCAAACCAGGTTCTGACCAGAGAGAAATGTATTCGAGTTTTTCAGGCTGGTGGAGAATACTCCCTCATCGTCCTCTCAGACTGGGGCAGCCCCTTCCCATGTTGGCTGCTTTGTCGGGGGAAGGGATGGGGAGGATGGAAGAAAGAGGAGCAGGGACGAGGAGGAGGAGTGGGAACAAAATAGGCCTGGGGAGAAGATAGGGGAGGATGGGAGGAAGGAGAAGGCGGAAGCTGGGGAAGAATAAGGAGGACGATGACCAGAGCGTGAGTGCCATGCAGGTTCTAGCCTCTGGTCCCAGAATGGCAGCTGCCCTCTCTTGAGCTTCCCCTGACCTCATGCTGGACACACACACACACCCCAGCCTCCTCTCTCATCCTCCAGACTCTATTCCCACAAGAGCAGCCTCCCATGCCCTGATTCTGGGGATTCTTTCCTTTTTCCCTAGGTTTCCCCAGAGCTAGGCACAGATTCCTCACCAGCAGCCAAACCCTGGTCTGTGATTCTGGAGAGTCCAAAGCACGGAAATCTCCCATGAGAAAAGGAAATGCAGGCCACATGGGGTCATGGGGGCACTCTGCAGAATCTCAGTCCAGCTGTCCAAGTCATGCTAGGTTGATATTTGGGAAGATGTCAAACTTGTTTAAAAAAAAAACTCTAAGAAGATCCTTGGTGCAGGTCATTGTTACATGGAGTAACTTACACTATGAAATCCTAAACCAGGTGATCAATCTTCATTCTAAAGTCACCCATCAGCCCTAACAAGGGCAAAACAGGTTGTGAGTACTAATTACAGGGAATGAACAAAACTGGGGCAGATTCCACAAAGGCCCAGGTAGGACAAGCTGCTTGGGCCAATGGCTAAGTAACCTCCTGTATTAGTCAGCTTGGGCTACCATAAAAAATTACCATAGACTGGGTGGCTTAACCATAAATCTGTTTTCACACATTCTGGAGGCTGGAAGTCCAAAATCAAGATTGATGTTCTTGCCAATTCAGTTTCCGATGCGAGCTGTCTTCATGGCATGCAGATAGCAGATGCCTCGCTGGGTCCTCACAAGGCCTTTTCTCCTTGCTTGAGTTAGGGTAGGGCAGGAGCCCAAGCTCTCTGGTATCTCCTCTTGTAAGGACACTAATCCTATCAGATCAGGGTCCCAAGGCTATGACCTCATTTAATCTTAATTACTTTCTTAAAGGTCCCTTCTCCAAATACAGCCCCACAGGGATTAGAGTTCAAGATATGAATTTGGGGGGCAGGTGGTGGAACACATACATTCAGTTCCTAACACCCTCCCCAGCCTCCTCCTCCCATGAAGGTGTTTGCAGCTCTCAGCTCTGGTCCCTGGGAACTTCCCAGGCACTGGGTCCTCAGATTCCTCTCCCCACAGACTTTCCTATAAATCTGCCACATGGCAGAATCACCGAGCTCCCAGTTCACTGAAGCTACAGATAAAGGCCTGACACGCACTCCTAAGTGGTTTTACAGGGAGCAGACCCCCTCCAGATGGAAAGTGCTGCCCACAAGCACATGGACCCTGGACTGGTTGAAACCAGAAGGTTGATGACGCTTGAAACTTCACCTTGATGCCAGCCAATCCGCGAGCTGATCACGCCCTGCTCCTCGAACACTGTAAGACTCCTCACTATGGCCTCCAGGGTGGGTCACACAGTCTTGAGGGCATTAGCCCGCTGTGGCCCCCTCTGCCTGGCAAAGCAGTAAAAGCTACTCTTTTCTACTTCACCCAAAACTCTGTCTCCGCATTTCTCTTCGGCACCGGTGAACAGAGGCCAAGTTTTGGCAACAGGATCCAGTCACAGATTACTTTGGGGGAAAATTCCTAAAAGCCATTCTTGTGTTTCACCCTTTGAAAAGTAGTTCTTCACCCTAAAAAAAAAAAAAAAAAGTTGCAAAAAATGTATCTTTGGAATGGAAGATTCTACGGTATTTAACTTTCCATAAATTATATTCTTTCCCTCTACGTGTTAGAACCCATTCTTAAAAGCAAATGAAATCAATCTGTGTCACCACCACTGTCTTCCAATTTGCTGTAATTCCAATGAGAACCATGTTGGGTACACCTGTGCAGGAAATAGGGCGAGAGTCCTTTAGGGAAAAAACGGAAAGGAAAAAAGATACCTAATGTAATGCTTTAAACATGTACCAATATCTCTTGACCTGTCAACCTAGGACAGACAGACAACCTGCAGATTTGTATAGGGTTCATTATGTCCCCCATCTTATTACTGCTAAGGTGAATGTGCTAGACACTTATTGAATTGGTGTTCTATGTCTGCTGTAATAAGTGACCATGAGTTTAGTGGCTTAAAAGAACACACATTTATTATATTACAGTTCTGTATGTTAGGAGTCCAACAAAGGTCTCACTGGACTAAAATCAAGAGGTCAATAGGGCTGCCTTACCTTCTGGAGGCTCTAGGGGATAATCTGTTTCCTTGCCTTTTCTAGAGATCTTTTTCAGAGATTCTCTGAGATATTACTATCCCTGGAATAAAGCATATTTCAGATGAAACGACCTAGAGTTTATTTCTGATGGCTGCAGAGAGAGAAAGGAGGGGAAAGGGGAAAAGCAGGGGGAGGAAAGGAAGCTTCTTCCTGGAAGTTAGCTGGGTGCTGAGTTCCTTTGTTGTCGGCTCCAAGATTCTCCGGAAGAGTCAGCTTCCCCCTTAAGCCAAAGGCACCCTCAAGGATCCAGTTACTCCGCTCTTTGCTCTCTGCTCTGAAAACACAAGTTGGCTGCCTTCTTCAGCCTCCCCTCGCCCCGCCCTCAGGTCTAACCCAGTCTCACCCAGGAAGAGAAAACAAACGAACAAACCAACCTCGCTCTTCAAGCAAACAGGTCATCTTCCTATCCCTTTTTCTGGTCATCAACTTCTTTTTCAGAATCGTCATTTGTTGTATTCTGTATGGTGAGGAAAGGAAAAACATGGTCCCTGGGATACCACGAGATTGAAATAGGAAAGACGTGCACAGAAAATACACCGAGTAGCACTCTGAGATGTAACCCTGAATCTGTTTGTTTATACACAAGACATACACATAAATATATACTTTTATCCATTGTTTTACAACTTCTTTACTACTTAAAAAATTTTGGATCAGCGTAACACACGATCCCAGAATTCCTTTCCCCGGCGTGTAACGCAGGACAAAAGGTAAGAGAACTCGAGGAGACTGGCAAAATCCGGCTGTATCTCAGATAAAGGATAAGAGGCGTATTCCTCCTTTTGGTGGGCTCCCGAAGTGGGCGGACATGATGACGTCACTTCCTTTCAGCAGCCGGCCCGCCCACTGGCCATCTCGGCAAGGCGGGGACAGGGCGGGGATTGGAGGAGAGGAGCCGCCTTAGAGGTCAGGAACGGGGCTTGGCCTATGTAAATCTTCCAGCGTATGGGTACAATTCCTTGCGAACCACTTCCCGGGCTGCGGAATTTTCCAGAGAAGTTGCTTGGATTTTATTAGCAGAGTCGTTTGGAGGGGCTGAGAGGCGTGGAAGAGGAGGGGGTGCGGAGGGTGGGTGGGGAGCGCGTGTGTACAGTGTAGGAGTCTAAGGCTGTACGGGGGGGCGGGGAAAGCGAGTCATACTTACCTGGCAGGGGAGATACCATGATCATGAAGGTGGTTTTCCCAGGGCGAGGCTCATTCATTGCACTGCGAGTGTGTTGACCTCTGCGATTTCTCCAAATAGGAGAAACTCGACTGCGTAATTTGTGGTAGTGGGGGACTGCGTGCGCGCTTTCCCCCCGTAATTGGTGTTACAAATACAGAAACACTCGGTGCGATTTTTTTTTTTGTGGTTTTTGTTGAGTTTTTAAATAATATTGGAAGTGCTTGTGTTGCGAAAGTTGTATAAAGAAAGGGGCTCGAGTTTTTTTTTTGTTATGGAGTGTATGAAGAACATATTATGCAACAAGGAATCTATATAGTGTTTTATGGACAGAAATCTGAAGGAATGCAGTAGTACTTGCAGAATTCTGTTTTGCTTTAGATTGTTGGTACCTTGTAAAAATTATCCGGTTTCCGCAGATTTTTTTTTTTCAACGTGAAATCAAGAGTTTTCGGTGAGTAGTTTGTACGGGTATTCCTGGCTTTGCAGTAGTTAAGAATCCCCCCGCGCACGCGCAGAACACGGGTGCGAGCCTACCACAAATCCCCGTGCCGCAGCTATTGCAATCTGCGCGCCTCAAAGCCCTGCTCCGCAGCAAGAGAAGCCAGTGCATTAATAAATACTGCGATGACTAGTAGCCACCGCTACCACTTGTCGCAATAAGAGAAAATCCCGCGCGCAGCAACGTAGACCCAACGCAGCCGAAAATCAGTGAAATCAATTTATTTAAAATAAAGAGACTGGGCGTCTGATGAAAAAAGGGTAATGAGTAATCCCTGGGGGATGGGAAACTACTATGGGTCCAATTTACTGCTTGGAGAGTTTACAAGCAACGCACACGAGGGCAAACTGAAACGGAGACCAGTGGACTTTCTTGAGAGCACGGAACTGACAGTACAGGGAGACCGAAGGAGCTAACCTCCACAGGACAGACTCGCAGGGAGGAGAGAGATGCTAAAAGTAAATCAGAACTGCAAAGGAGATGTGTTCATCGTGCAGCACAGTACTGAGCAGTGAGGCTCTAAGAGGAAACTCGCCAAGGTCGGGAGAAATCTTTGACAAGATTAGATTTTCCCAAGCTAGATTAAAGGGAAAAAAAAACAAAAAAAAATCGTTAATTCATGAGGGCATGCGCTGGAGTACGCGGTAACATCTTCCCTGAGTAGCGGAAGCTAGTTAGCCCCAGACTGAAGGCTGCTCGGAACCACTTCGCAAATCATAAAAGCAATACCCGAAACGATCAAACTGTTTGCAAGTAACTTAACTGCATCCCTGAACAAAGTTCAGCGTTTACTGGAACACACAACTGTCCAGCCTCCAACAAGGCACCATTCACCATGCCTGGCGTTCCATCAGAGATTCTGAGGTATCCAAAGAGGGAGGAGGAATAACCCATAATGCAGAAACACATCGGTCCTTTGCAAATGACTGAGCTGATACAGACGTTAGAATCACCAGAGAAGGACATTAAAATATTTATTCCAACTTGTATTTTGTAACTTCAAAGTTAAATGTACACACGGGGAACATTTTAAAAAGACCCACTCTAACGTAAAGAGGTGAAAACTACAATGTCTGAAAGGAAATGTACTGCAAGGGATTAACAGCGAGCAATTCGAAAACGCAGAAGAAAGAATTTTGAATAGGAATTGCATTGACTCGGCAGATCACGTTGAGTAGAAAGCGACAGTCCCAAATGAAAGGGCAGAGGCGTCCTGAGATGGGGCGGTGAATATTCCGCGCGGGTGCTGCCATGGAGCTTGATTTCTGACGTCGCAGCTTGAGTAAGGGATTGCCGCCACCCGTGTGCGTGTGCCTTCATCCTCTGGCAGTTGTCCTGGAACGTACAAGGCAGATGACTTAGTGAGGGCAGCCCTCCAGGTGGTGCAGAGAGACCAGGGGCACCAGGTAAAAACCGGGAGCAGGCCGAGATCAGCTGGGTGGAGATTCCGGGAGAGGGGCGCTGGGGAGGAACTGAAAGGGCAGACGCATAAAAGCGACAGCTGAGACCTCGCTCATCAGATTCCAAGACCAAATTCGTCCCTGGGTGGGCTCGAACCACCAACCTTTCGGTTAACAGCCGAACGCGCTAACCGATTGCGCCACAGAGACGAGCTGCTGCAAAGCTTTCTTGTAACATCCTGGAATCAGAATGTATTCGCCGTCCCTTCCAACCCCAGCGGAAAGAGATTCAAATGTCTCTATCTTATGCAAATTCGCCGGCGCCAGAGACACTGAGTCTCGTGGACCGTGGACACCGAGCCCGAGTGAGCTGGGGGCTCCGACGAAACAACGCCGGGCCCACGACCGTCCTCGCCTGCTCCTGGCCGCCTCGAAAGCGGCCCCTCTACACGAGACGACTGCCGCCTCTCTCGGGCTCAAGTCCTCCATTTCCCACTCGTGACCGGCCTCACCCGTCGCGCTCACCGCAAGTCCCCCTCCAGGCCCGGGTGGTCGTACGGGGGAAGGAGAGCAACCGGCTGTGTCCCCACCGTTCTGCCCCCTCTGGGCGCCTCCAGAGAAGGGCTCCACGAGGCACGACCGGGAGTTTGCTCACCAGGCAGCCCCTCGCCCGGAGCAGGGCCTGGCATCCAGCAGGCGCCCAATAAATGCCTCGCGGAGGATGCATTCCGCCGCCGGGGCCCGGGGTGGTGGGTAGACCGAGAATTCTTATGCCACCTGTAAGGTTTTAGTCCTCGAGGAACCTAGATTTTTCAGATCAGCTGTTCTTCAAAACCTTTCTTCTAGCAGCTGATTTAGAACCACATAAAAGTCCTAGAAACACCAGGAGGGCACCACCCCGACCGGCTCTGAACTCCCCACCCAAGGCGGTGCTGCGGTCTCAGCCTGCGGGCGCAAGTGTCGGGTCTGAGAGGCGTGAAGGAGGAAAGCTGCAAAGGAGAAAGACGGCTGGGCTAACGTGGATCCGACCACAGCTCCGTAGGTCCCCGGTGGAGCACAGCGGTCGTGGTGTGTGTGATTGGTGCGGTTATGGGAGCCTGCCTGCTTGGGTCTGAATTCGAATCCTAACAGAAAACGGGCTTCCCGTGCCTGATCAGGCCCGGTAACACCGTATGGTTCTACCTTTTGGACGTGGTGCCTTGCCCCCTACTGGCCACAGAGCAGGCGGGCGAGGTGGCGAGGCGCACACCTCACCGGAGGACTCCACGTTCTGAGGACAGCCCGAGACCCCCAAGGCCTGGAGTCAGCATTCCCTCCAGCTGCGCCCTCGCTGACCCTCCCGGTGCGGCCCGCCCTGAGGAGAGCGCCTGCGGCTCCAAGAACAACCCTCTCCTCTGTCTGATTGGGGGCATTTGGCTGGGTTCATTTGTTACATTGTGTTTTCAATGTCTAGAGGCGACATTTTAAAAATTAATTTTATAATAATTTTTAAAAAATGAATGTGGTTCCCAACTCTAACCAAACCACACAAGGCATATTCACTATGGTCTAGCCTTGACTATAAGATCTGCACATGTCTCAAAGGCCTGGGTGGAGGTGGGTCAGGGATCCCTGGTCTCCCCAGACGCTGGAATCCGCAGCCCGGGCTCCCCTTTCTGGCTGAGCTTGGGATGAAAGGATGAGATTTCCTGGAGTCCAGGTTCAAATCTTAGCCTAGTAGTGCCTTTTCGTGTCCAATGGAGACTTAAAAATTCTGAATAAAATGGGAATAAACTGGAATAGGATCAATTAAAATTCTGAATAAAATAGGGCACCTGAATACAATACAGTACTTCCCATCCAGGTCTGGAACCGTCGACCCGAAAGCTAAGACGCTGTCACTCTGGCTGCTCAGCGACGTCACAGCCCCGCACCACGACCCTTTACTCACGGGGACAACCGCGCAGTTACAAGACGTGCGGTGCGAAGCCCCCTCGCGGGGCAGTACTCAGTGGGCGCAGCCTCTGCCTTTGGCCCCCGAGACCCAGGGAGACCCGACGAAGGGTTGCCACCGGCTCGGTCGCTGCGCCCCTGGGCGGCGGGGCCGGGGCCTCCGATGGCCAACGACGGGCAGAGTCGCCAGGGTCCAGCGGGGACGCCGCGGGCTCGTCCCCCCACCTGACCGCCACGTCCGCGTGGAGCGCGCGGACCGCGCCTCTCCGGGACGCGGGAGCGGGAAAGCACGTCCCATCTGAGGAGTAAAATATCCCCTTCTTCCAACTAAACAGAAAGGTCCCACCGAGATTTGAACTCGGATCGCTGGATTCAGAGTCCAGAGTGCTCACCATTACACCATGGAACCCTCTGCCAGCCACTCCGCTGCTCCCGTCGCTAAGCCAGGCCGCGCACAGCCCCGCGGGCCCAGCCGCGCCCTCCCGCCGGGCGCTCTCGTCACCCCGCCCCGAGCCCGCTTCCTCCGCGACGCCAGGAGGCGCCTGACTCGCCTGACCTCGGCCGTCTCTTCAGGTTTGTTTGTCGTGGAATGAGATGAAATCCATTCGGGGTGAGCGACAGGGAAGGGCTTTTAGGGCTCCCCCAAATCCACCTGCTCTGCCGGCATTTCTAGAGTTTTCTACCCTGAGGTAAAATTCCCGCGAGGAAAAAAAAAAAAGGTTCCTTTCCTCTTCTTTCTAAGTGTCCTCTTCCCGCTGCCTTGGGAGCTCTGAAGACCCTCAGAACAGCCCTTGGGACTTCGTGGGATTGCCACATCCTCCTCCTCCACCTCCGCTTCTACTCTCGAGAGCCCTCTCTCCTCCCTGCGTTCCTTGCTGTCTTCCTCCTCATCTTTCCCGCTTCCTGCATCTGCTTCGCTATCACTCGTCCTCACTTTCCCTGCGCCCGCCCCAGTACACAGCTTAGACTATCAGAACATGGGGAAGAGCAGCCACAGTCTGACCGGAAGGCGAGGAACATTTTCCATCAACGCGAGAAGCCCGACTGCTTCTCGGGTCAGGACCCTTTAGAGGACTTTGCTCGAGGGAGTGGCTGAGCGTCCATAGCCAGTGCTCGAGGCCTGGGCAGCGCGGGCCTTTTGCCCTTCCGGGACCACCCTGGAGCCGGGGTGACTCCAAGATAAAGAACTTTTGGTTCGGCGCAGCTCCTGGGTGATTGGTCAAATGCCACGAAAGTGAACGGTCAGCACTCTTCTCCTTTAGACCTTCAATTAGGAAAAATCAGTGGCTCATGTCGTCCCCTCGTGGCTACATCCGGTACCGCGCACAATGATGGGGTGCAGTAGATACCAGAAAATTCAAAGAACGCGATACTCAGGACCTTGAAATTAAAAGTCCGACAGACTACCGACTAAAATAGATTCATGGAGGGAAAAAAGCATGCTCCTCCCTTTTGGCTACAAGCGGGGCTTGAAAAAGCAACTTTCTAATGTTTTAGGATTCAGCCAGAAGAAAGATGAATGGGTCATAGAACCTCCCACCTTCCGCAGCCAGCCTTCTCATTTTAAAATTTCCAGTGGCCCAGAGACTCTGCCACAGGTCTCCCGCCACCATCTGTGCACAACCCAACATCTGAGCGTCTGGACACTCATAACTCTTGAGTAGAGAGTGGGATCTTACACTCATTGTGTGGGAAGGGAGAGAAGAAGAGAAAAGGTTTTGCCCCTTAGACTGAAGTATATTAGTCAGATTCAGTGGGGAATTATAAATGAGCCAGAGCTGTGGTTTATGTCCTGTTAACAGCGGTTACTCTTAGGGAAGTTAGTGTGGAGGAGAAGAATTGAAATTTTTCCTTGTACATTCTTTTATCATGTAACTTACAAAGAATATATACAGGTGTAGCTTGGGTCTAAAAAAGAAAGGAAAAGAAAAAACGAAAGATGCTTCAGATGCCAGTGCAGAGGCAATTTAATTGGGGAGGGGCAAGGAGAGCCTCTTTGGGGAGAGAACTCTGAGAGGGTGCCAGAATTCTGAGAAGATCCCTGGGGATAAAGCTGGAGCTGCACTAGGACCAATTGGGGCAGAGGAAGGAGGTTTGGCTGCTGGGCTGAGCAGCATTCTTCTACAGCTGGGTTCTTCTGGGATCTATCCCTGCCCTCATACTCTCATCTAAATCAGATGTCTCTCAAAACCACACTCCCCCTACTAACGCTGTCTGTGCTTGTGAAATGAGTGTGATCACAAAGGTTGATGATTTCATAATGATTGGACCCCATTTCCCATATTTAAGAATGACCAGTTAATACATAACATACCTAAAGTACTTTGCAGCCATAAATGTGAGGAATATCTCTATGAATCAATATGGAGTTATTTCCAGAATGTGTTTTTATGTGGAAAAAAAAGGTAAGGTACAAAAGAGCAGGTACACAGTGTTACCAATCCCGGTCTTTGGACTTTTCAGTCAATAGAAATTGATGAGGCCAGATGAGAATTTCAGGCAAGGCTTTACTGGGGCTTGTGCTGCAGCACAAGGGAGTGAAACCTAGAAACAGGTGCCCTTGCTTGCTCCCAGAGAGAAGCTGCTTGGGTCGTTAAAAGAAGTAACAACAGGGGCAGTCCATGGGTTGGTCAGGGGACCTAGTTTAGGTGGTCTGCCCACCCCCTTGGTGGTTTTGTGTGCAGGGATCAGGTGCAGTACCCTGCTTTTGCTCCAGGCACCTCAGAAATGGCAGTTGGTTTGTGGCCTTTTTGTAGCATATTGTACATAATTGTCCCAACAGTGAAGGTGTGCAGTTATTTTTAGTCCGTTATAGTTTCTTTGTATTCTGTTGCTCTAGGAGATGTTTGTCCAGGTGCAAGCACTCCAGTAAAGGGTCCTAAGTCCCAGCCTATCTCAACAGGATGCTATCTTTTATGTAAGGAAAAGGGGAAATAGATATACTTATCTTGCAGGAAGGATAGGCCAGAAACTAATGAAAATGTTTTTATCTAGGGTTGCACAGGAATGGAGTCTAAGATATGGAGATGGGAGGGGATTTTTTCTAAGTGTATCTTACAGTTTTCATTTTTTAAACGATGTCACTGTTTTACATATTCCAAAAGAGGATGAAAAAGCTAATCTTAAAATTAAAAAATAAAAGCAGAACCAAAGAATTTAATTATATATCAAATGATAATATAACCACATAGAATATAATTAATTCAAGTAAATTTTGAAAGCAGTGCTTGTCTGTACACCCATAATGGGATATATCCTAAGGACATCTTGAACTTTACTTAATAGGTTTAAGGTTGGTTGTAGAATTGGTATAATAATTCTGAAGCTGTCTTGTGTGTATAGTAGGATAGAGCAAATAAATAAAAATGTTGATATTGTCAGGAATCAAGGTTATCAACTTGGGAGATGAAGGACAAAATTATGAAATGGGAAGAGCTGAGGAAGAACCTTATAGTGTTGGATTGGAATTGGAGATAGCCATATCAACTAATTGTTACCGAGTCCAAGCTCTCCTACCGTGTGCTGCACAACAGGCCAATAAATTGAGAGATGAGTTGTTAGGACAAGAAAAAGTGACTTGATTCAGAAAGCCAGCAGGCAGAGAAGATGGCAGACTAATGTCCCAAAGAACCATCTTATGGAGTTAGAATTCAGGCTTCTTTTATACTGAAAGGGGAGGGAAAGTGATGGTTACTGAAAATTTCTTGGTGCCAGAATCCTTTGTTCTTGCAGCTGTCTGAGTAGGTCTGATCACAGTGATCCTATAAACCTCCAACAAGACATTATGCCTTTTAAATGTCAGAGCCTTGAGAATGGGCTGTCTTGTATATTTCAGGCTATAGGCAACATTCTTTTAGTTATTAACTTGTAGCAAAAGCAATAGAATACAAAGGTTAAAGTAAAAGAACCAGATCCAATCTGGAGTCAAATTTGTTCTGTCCTATTACATAATGATACCCACTGATAAGGTCTAGAAGCAGTGATACCTCACAGCAATGAGCTCATCTAGTGGTCAGTTTCTAAACCATTTGTCTGGGATCCCTTGTACAAATGCCTGATTTTGTGTTGAGGGAGAAAAGTATAAGTGAGCCTGCAACATTTTGTTGTGTCCAAAGACTAGTAGAGACATGTCAAAAGATCACAGAAGCCAGCCTGAAACGTTCCCCTGTTTAAATTGGAGACCAACGGAGCATCAAAAAGAATAATGATTATATTATTACATACTGAATGAGAGAGGAATCCATATAATATATATGTAGTATACACATAGTATAACCCATGTGCTATATTTAAAGAAAAGATGGAGGAGGGAAAGCTGTATTTTATAGAAGAATAGCAGTTAATAAGTGTGGAAGTAAAAATAAGGTGGTTTGTTAGAGTCCATGTTTACAAGAAATGATTAAGTTTTCATTTTTGGGGGGGAACCAAAGCTAAACTGGGTGACCACAGGTTTTTTTGTTTATCTCAGGTTTTATATGTGTTTATTTTCTTGACTGCAGATGGTGTACATGTTTATTCATAATGGTGAAAGGGCAAAATGTCAGTTTTACTACCCTCGTTCCTCTCTGTAGTCAAATTTCTACCTGTAAGGCATGGTTCCATTCACCTAAGTGTTGGCAATCTTCTGGTTCAATACAATTATTTTGAATTTTTATTTTATTTGACAAGTTTTATTTGCATAGCTATAAAAAGAAATGTTGATTAATGCCCATAAACATCTTTGTTAACATATAGTTAATATAATTAGATACTAAGGCTATGAGTTAACTTCTTTCTGGAAGCCTTGTAAAGCCTCTGGGGTTGTAATTTATTTTGGAGGGAATGCAAGAAGTATTTTATTCTCTTACCAGCTTTACTGAGATCAAGAGCTAATAATTATCCAGACTACCTCTACCAGGATTTATCCGCTGCACCTAAAACTGTATGGGTCCTCTTTCCCTAATATCCCCATACTTGTCAGTGTTGTGGCCTATAGAAAGGGACATCTTTTAGTATCTGTAAGCCTGGGATTCCATAAGCCGTATACCAGGTAAGAGACCATTTTTCTGAAAGGACTTTGTAGGCATCATTTCTATAAGTGAAGTATGGCTCTTATGCCTTAAAGTGAGTTTGCACACCAAATTTAACAAGATCTGTTGCATGGTCATATATTACAATGTAATTACAATATAATATATTATTATGTTCTGGTAGGAAGAATAAGGATTCTTACTGAATATTTGTAAGTAACTACAAGATTATGAAAAATAAAGGAATTTAATAAAAGCATTTTCCATTATGTTTAACCATTGTTACATTATGCTGAATAGTTTTGTAAGCCAATCAACACATATGTTGTTTCTTTCTTGGCCATGCCACGTGGCATGTGGGATCCTAGTTCCCAGACCAGGGATCGAACCCGTGCCCCCTGCAGTGGAAGCATGGAGTCCCAACCACTGGACCACCAGGGAATTTCCCATATTATTTTCTATAGAGTCATTATTCTTAAAATTTCTTGATGTTTAATTGGCTTACAGTCTATAGTAAGACTTCTCCCCAGGATGTCTTTTCAGTATTCCAAAGACTCAGATATCATAAAATGCCATTTAAACAATGTTTCATTTCAGTTTGTACAAATAGACCCTGTTAAATTGAGGAGTCAAGGTATATTAAAAAGAAAAGGGGTTTTCTCATATGCACACTAAAGAGAGAATATTAACCACAATTTGATTAGTTCTTTTGGTACATTTAGACCCAGTAATTAATTCATGTTTTGTTGCTCTTGGGTAAATAATCTACTTCCTTACAAAGTCATCTGCTTCTGGGTAAAAGAGTCCTGGAAATCCTTGCAGGAATCCTTGTACAAGTTGGAGTCACTTGCACAGTCTGACAAATGTCCGTCTGAGGTGATGATGTTAGCTTACACTGGAAGCTGTACCCATGAGTCTATATCCTGTACAATTAACAGTTAAGAAGACTAGATACAGTCTTTTACTGAGGCTCTTTTGATGTTTCTTTCAGAAGCCTCAATTTCTAATCTGTAGTTTGTAGGAGGGACATTGCATAAGGGAAAAGCAAAAATCACTGTGTATGAAAAGACTGAATGGCTCTGGATAATTCTATATTATAACCAACAATCTCAGTATGGCTAAGAGTGCAGTTGTCTATAGAAATATACACAAAACAAATTAATTAGAATTTAATCAGTGATTACCCTGAGACTTGTACCAATTAAGCCATTAAGTTATGTCTTCCTTGCTAACATAGGGAGTTTGAGAGCATTCATGATTGGGGGTATGCAGGTAAAATGGTGTTCAATCTCTCTCTCTCTCTCCCTCTCCCTCCCCCCTCCCCACCCACATACAACTGCCTTATTTGCACAGATTTACTATAAACAGCTTTATGCATTTAGTAAGTTACAGGCCAATAAATTCAACTGAGCCGTTGTGAAATCTAACATGCAAGAGCTTGACTTAACCTTAGACAGTGATTCACAATATTTCTGATATGTCTTCAGCTGGTGAAAGAGAATATTTAGTTTCCTTCTTATTTTCAACCTGTTATTTGACTATCTTCCCAATGAACATATTTCATGTTCTTCTTTTCCATTCTTGTTTTTGCTTTTGGATCAGAAGCAATATGACTTGCATACACTTAAGCCCAAATAAAGGTCTTATATTTCTGTTGAACAGTTTCAATGCCTGTCAACATATTTTGCTGAAAAGTCAAGATTTTCAAGTCTACTTTGGTTATATTTAACTTCAGCTTCCTGCTGACAGCATCCCTAGATCTGACAGGGTGTGTTGTGTGGATTTGTCACCATAAGCTCCTCTAAACTAAAGGCTTCTTTGCATAATTGTGTTCATTGATGTATAGTTCTACAAGTTTATGCTATGCTTCTTGATCCCCAACCCAGATTCTTCTAAATACTCATTCATGTTAATTCTGAACAGCTTCCACATTTCTCCAGGGGCTTTTTGAATTTCAATTTTATGTTTTCTTGTAGAAGTATCAGCTGGATCTTCTTGTAAAATTGGGTCACATAGCTATATAACATCATTATATCTTTCCATAGCATTAGATTTCACTTGACTCTGTGACTGCCAGGAAACTTCAACTCCTGAAGGCAAAACAATGCCAAGGCATACTGACCATAGCCTAGGGCTGCAATCATTACCTATTCACATATTATCCAACTACCATCTCCAACCATAGAAGCCTATTCACTAATTAACTCTTAAACTTCTACCATTGGACCACTATTTCAGTAACTTTGTTCTTTCCTTTTTCTCATTTTATTTCACATCTTCTTCCCAAAGCTCAAATCTTCTAAAAGATAAGACCTTTGTCATCTTTCCAGGATCTAGAGGCAGCTGTGCACTTTCCCTGGAGAATTTTAAAAATTATAATCTTGTGATCATTTTGTTTCTCATGTCATCATTCTTTTTTATTGAATTTTATTTTTTTATACAACAGGTTCTTATTAGTTATCCATTTTATACATATTAGTGTATACATGTCAATCGCAATCTCCTAATTCATCACACCACCACCACTGCCACCCCCCCCCGCCACTTTCCCGCATTGGTGTCCATAGGTTTGTTCTCTACATCTGTGTTTCTATTTCTGCCCTGCAAACCAGTTCATCTGTACAATTTTTCTAGCTTCCACATATATGCGTTAATATACGATATTTTTTTCTCTTTCTGACTTACTTAACTCTGTATGACAGTCTCTAGATCCATCCACGTCTCTACAAATGACCCAATTTCCTTCCTATTTATGGCAGAGTAATATTCCATTGTATACACGTACCACATCTTCTTTATCTATTCGTCTGTCGATGGGCATTTAGGTTGCTTCCATGACCTGGCTATTGTAAATAGTGCTGCAATGAACATTGGGGTTCATGTGTCTTTTTTTTTTTTTTTTTTTTGCGGTAACGCGGGCCTCTCACTGTTGTGGCCTCTCCCGTTGAGGCGCACAGGCTCCAAATGCACAGGCTCAGCGGCCATGGCTCATGGGCCTAGCTGCTCCGCGGTATGTGGGAATCTTCCCGGACCAGGGCACGAACCCGTGGCCCCTGCATCGGCAAGCGGACTCTCAACCACTGAGCCACCAGGGAAGCCCCATGTGTCTTTTTGAGTTATGGTTTTCTCTGGGTATATGCCCAGTAGTGGGATTGCTGGGTCATATGGTAATTCTATTTTTATTTTTTTTAAGGAACCTCCACACTGTTCTCCATAGTGGCTGTATCAATTTACATTCCCACCAACAGTGCAAGAGGTTTCCCTTTTCTCCACACCCTCTCCAACATTTGTTGTTTGTAGATATTCTGATGCTGCCCATTCTAACTGGTGTGAGGTGACACCTCATTGTAGTTTTGATTTGCATTTCTCTAATAATTAGTGATGTTGAACAGCTTTTCATGTGCTTCTTGACCATCTGTATGTCTTCTTTGGAGAAATCTCTATTTAGGTCTTCTACTCATTTTTGGATTGGGTTCTTTGTTTTTTGAATATTGAGCTGCATGAGCTGTTTATATATTTTGGATATTAATCCTTTGTCCGTTGATTCATTTGCAAATATTTTCTCCCATTCTGAGGGTTGTCTTTTAATCTTGTTTACAGTTTCCTTTGCTGTGCAAAAGCTAATCCATTTTGAGTTTATTTTTGTATATGGTGTTAGGGAGTGTTCTAATTTCATTCTTTTATATGTAGCTGTCCAATTTTCCCAGCACCACTTACTGAAGAGACTGTCCTTTTTCCATTGTATATCCTTGCCTCCTTTGTCATAGATTAGTTGACCATAGGTGCATGGGTTTCTCTCTGAGCTTTCTATCTTGTTCCATTGATCTCTATTTCTGTTTTTGTGCCAGTACCATATTGATTAGATTACTGTAGGTTTCTGGTATAGTCTGAAGTCAGGGAGTCTGATTCCTCCAGCTCCGTTTATTTCCCTCAAGACTGCTTTGGCTATTTGGGGTCTTTTGTGTCTCCATACAAATTTTAAGATTTTTTTTGTTCTAGTTCTGTAAAAAATGCCATTGGTAATTTGATACGGATTGCACTGAATCTGTAGATTGCTTTGGGTAGTATAGTCATTTTCACAATATTTATTCTTCCAATCCAAGAACATGGTATATCTCTCCATCTGTTGGTATCATCTTTAATTTCTTTCATCAGTGTCTTATAGTTTTCTGCATACAGGTCTTTTGTCTCCCTAGGTAGGTTTATTCCTAGGTATTTTATTCTTTTTGTTGCAGTGGTAAATGGGAGTCTTTCCTTAATTTCTCTTTCAGATTTTTCATCATTAGTGTATAGGAATGCAAGAGATTTCTGTGCATTAATTTTGTATCCTGCAACTTTACCAA
>NC_041217.1:77169686-77195539 GCF_002837175.3 Physeter macrocephalus | reverse complement strand
GTATCCTGCAACTTTACCAGATTCATTGATTAGCTCTAGTAGTTTTCTGATGGCATCTTTAGGATTCTCTATGTATAGTATCATGTTATCGGCAAATAATGACAGTTTTACTTCTTCTTTTCCAATTTGTACTGCTTTTATTTCTTTTTCTTCTTTAACTGCCATGGCTAGGACTTTCAAAACTATGTTGAATAATAGTGAGAGTGGACATCCTTATCTTTTTCCTGATCTTAGAGGAAATGCTTTCAGTTTTTCACCATTGAGAATGATGTTTGCTGTGGGTTTGTCATATATGGCCTTTATTATGTTGAGGTAGGTTCCCTCTATGCCCACTTTCTGGAGAGTTTTTATCATAAATGGGTATTGAATTTTGTCAGTTTGTTCTTCTTTCTCTAGTTCCTTTAGGTGTAAGTTTAGGTTGTTTATTTGAGATTTTTCTTGTTTCTTGAGGTAGGCTTGTGTTGCTATAAACTTCCCTCTTAGAACTGCTTTTGCTGCATCCCATAGGTTTTGGATTGTCATGTTTCTGTTGTAAATTGTCTCTAGGTATTTTTTGATTTCCTTTTTGATTTTTTCAATGATCTCTTTGTTATTTAGTAAGGTATTGTTTAGCCTCCGTGTGTTTATGTTTTTTACATTTTTTCCCCTGTAATTGATTTCTAATCTCATAGAGCTGTGGTCAGAAAAGATGCTTGATATGATTTCAATTTTCTTAAATTTACTGAGGTTTGATGTGTGACCCAAGATGTGATCTATCCTGGGGAATGTTCTGTGTGCACTTGAGAAGAAAGTGCAATCTGCTGTTTTTGGATGGAATATCCTATAAATATCAATTAAATCTAGCTGGTCTGCTGTGTCATTTAAAGCTGTGTTTCCTTATTAATTTTCTGTTTGGATGATCTGTCCATTGGTGTAAGTGATTTAAAGCCAATGTTATCATATTGACTTTCTATCTGTATGATCTGCCCATTGATATAAGTGGGGCATTAAATACCCTACTATTATTGAATTACTCTAAATTTCTCCCTCTATGTTTATTAATATTTTCTTCATGTATTTAGGTGCTTCCTTGTTGGGTGCATATATATTTACAATTGTTATATCTTCTTCTTGTATTGATCCCTTGATCATTCTGTAGTGTCCTTCCTTGTCTCTTTTAACATTCTTTAGTTTAAAGTCTAATTTTATCTGATATAAGTATTGCTACTCCAGCTTTCTTTTGATTTCCATTTGCATGGAATATCATTTTTCATCCCCTCACTTTCAGTCTGTATGTGTCCCTAGGTCTGAAGTGGGTCTCATGTAGACAGCATATATATGGGTCTTGTTTTTGTATCCATTCAGCGAGCCTGTGTCTTTTGGTTGGAGCATTTAATCCATTCACGTTTAAGGAATTATTGATATGTATGTTCCTACTACCATTTTCTTGATTGTTATGGATTTATTTTTATAGGTCCTTTTCTTCTCTTGTGGTTCCCACTTAGAGAAGTTCCTTTAGCATTTGTTGTAGAGCTGGTTTGGTGGTGCTGAATTCTCTTAGCTTTTGCTTGTCTGTAAAGCTTTTGATTTCTCCATCAAATCTGAATGTGATACTTGCTGGGTAGAGTAATCTTGGTTGTAGCTTCTTCCCTTTCATCATTTTAAATATATCATGCCACTTCCTTCTGGCTTGTAGAGTTTCTGCTGAGAAATCAGCTGTTAACCTTATGGGAGTTCCCTTGTATGTTATTTGTCATTTTTCCCTCGTTGCTTTCAATAATTTTTCTTTGTCTTTAATTTTTGTCAGTTTGATTACTATGTGTCTTGGCGTGTTTCTCCTTGGGTTTATCCTGCCGGGGACTCTCTGTCCTTCCTGAACTTGGGTGGCTATTTCCCTTCCCATGTTAGGGAAGTTTTCAATTGTAATCTCTTCAAATATTTTCTTGGGTCCTTTCTCTCTCTCTTCCTTGGTTGTAGGTTCTTCCCTTTCATCACTTTAAATATATCATGCCACTCCCTTCTGGCTTGTAGAGTTTCTGCTGAGAAATCAGCTGTTAACCTTATGGGAGTTCCCTTGTATGTTATTTGTCATTTTTCCCTTGTTCCTTTCAATAGTTTTTCTTTGTCTTTAGTTTTTGTCAGTTTGATTACCATGTATCGGCGTGTTTCTCCTTGGGTTTACCCTGCCTGGGACTCTTTGCGCTTCCTGGAGTTGGGTGGCTATTTCCTTTCCCGTGTTAGAGAAGTTTTCGACTATAATCTCTACAAATAGTTTCTTGTGTCCGTTCTCTCTCTCTTCTCCTTTTGGGACCCCTATAATGTGAACGTTGTTGTGTTTAATGTTGTCCCAGAGGTCTCTTAGGCTGTCTTCATTTCTTTTCATTCTTTTTTCTTTATTCTGTTCCGTGGCAGTGAATGCCACCATTCTGTCTTCCTGGTCACTTACCCATTCTTCTGCCTCAGTTATTCTGCTATTGATTCCTTCTAGCGTATTTTTCATTTAAGTTATTGTAATTTAGTTGTTTTTCTGGGTTTTTATCTTTTTCCTTCATCTGGTACATAGCCCTTTGCCTTTTCATCTTGTTTATCTTTCTGTGAATGTGGTTTTTGTTTCACAGGCTGCAGGACTGTAGTTCTTCTTGCTTCTGCTGTCTGCCCTCTGGTGGATGAGGCTATCTAAGAGGCTTGTGCAAGTTTCCTGATGGGAGGGACTGGTGGTGGATACAGCTGGGTATTGCTTGGTGGGCAGAGCTCAGTAAAACTTTAATCTGCTTCTCTGCTGATGGGTGGGGCTGGGTTCCCTCCCTGTTGGTTGTTTGGCCTGAGGCGACCCAATACTGGAGCCTACCCGGTTCTTTGGTGGGGCTAATGGTGGACTCTGGGAGGGCTCACGCCAAGGAGTACTTTCCAGAACTTCTGATGCCAGTGTCCTTGTCCTCATGGTGAGACACAACCAACCCCTGCCTCTGCAGGAGACCCTCCAACACTAGCAGGTAGGTCTGGTTCAGTCTCCCCTGGGGTCACTGCTCCTTCCCCTGGGTCCCGATGTGCCCACTACTTTGTGTGTGCCCTCCAAGAGTGGAGTCTCTGTTTCCCCCAGTCCTGTCAAAGTCCTGCAATCAAATCCCACTAGCCTTCAAAGTCTGATTCTCTAGGAATTCCTCCTCCTGTTGACGGACCACCAGGTTAGAAAGCCTGAGGTGGGGCTCAGCACCTTCACTCCAGTGGGTGGACTTCTGTGATATAAGCGTTCTCCAATTTGTGAGTCACCCACCCAGCAGTTATGGAATATGATTTTATTGTGATTTTGCCCCTTGTACTGTCTCATTGTGGCTTCTCCTTTGTCTTTGGATGTGGGTATCTTTTTTGGTGAGTTCCAGTGTCTTCCTGTCAATGATTGTTCAGGAGTTAGTTGTGCTTCCGGTGCTCTCGCAGGAGGGAGTGAGCGCACATCCTTCTACTCCGCCCTATTGAACCAATCTCCCATGTCATCTTTCTTTCTTTTTTTTTCTATAATAAGAAGGATGGGGAAAACTCATTGTTTTTTTTTTTTAGATATTGGGGGTAGGAGTTTATTAATTAAATTATTTATTTTTGCTGTGTTGGGTCTTCGTTTCTGTGCGAGGGCTTTCTCTAGTTGTGGCAAGCGGGGGCCACTCTTCATCGCGGTGCACAGGCCTCTCACTATCGCGGCCTCTCTTGTTGCAGAGCACAGGCTCCAGACGCGCAGGCTCAGTAGTTGTGGCTCATGGGCCTAGTTGCTCCGTGGCATGTGGGATCCTCTCAGACCAGGGCTCGAACCCCTGTCCTCTGCATTAGCAGGCAGATTCTCAACCACTGCGCCACCAGGGAAGCCCGCGTGTCATCATTCTTAATGCCAGTCCTTTTATCCTGAATCATCGCAAAATAGCTTGCCTGGCTTAAGTTCTAAAGAAACTTAGGTGTGTGATATTTTGGACAAGTAAAATGCAGCTTTGTTCCCACATTCAAACTACAATTGAACCGTAGGAAGATATTATGATGGATTATTTTCTTTATTTCCGAGAGTTACTGACCTAAAACGCCAATTTGTTTAATTTTTCCCACAGTCTTGAGGATCTCTGATAATACAAAATATAGAATCTCCCTAATGCACAGCCTTATCTGTCAAGGAGTTATCATTGAGCTTTGCTTTTTATAGTCTATGTCTTGAAAATAGTGGGCTTTTTTCGAATATCTTTTCTCAAACAGTACATGTGCCTCTTTCTCTCCCTCCTTCACCCTGATATTGTTTCAACACCTGTCATTTCTTCCTTCTTATTGAGAAACTCTGTCCTAGTTATTCTGTTCCCCATTCCCATGTTTCAAAGCATTTTTCCTCAATGTCACACCAGTCACTAAGCTCCCTGTTCTGAGACTGTAGAATCCTGAGAAACTTAATTTAGGGGCTCAGCTAATCACTGATCATCCAGGAGATAATTCTTCAGATTTTGAACTACCTATTTACTTTGCTTCTTCAGTGGTGGTATAAGAATTACCTAGAAAATCTGTGGAAGAAAGAAGGGTCCTGAGCCCTATCCCTATGCCCAGAGATTATTAACAAGTTCCTCATGTGATTCTGGTGTAAATGATCCCTAGGTCTGCGGCCAGTGCACCAAGGATTGGAGAATAAGGAATTCATATTAATTGAGTGACTTCTCAGACACAGAACTTAGTAGTTTGTCTGTTTGTCTGTCTAGCCACACACACACACACACACACACACACACACACACACACACCCATACAAACACACACATATTTAAAATCATCCAAAAGATCTATACATAATGTTATATTCTCTATTTTGTAAAATGGGATAATGAGGCTCAAAGAGATTAAAGAAATTGTCTACTATTGCATATTTAGTTAGTGGTAGATCTGGTATTCAAATCCAATAATATCTTTTCCAAATCCATGGTTTTATTTCTTCAATCCAGCCCCAGTAAAGGATTTTGTGAGGAATACACTTGGAACTAAGGAATATTGGTAAAAATTAGCTGTTAATAAAAGTTTATAATGACTTTTATTCATTCATTCAACAAGTATTTATTGACTATTCTATGTGGCAGGGACTTGTATAGTAAGGACATGGGGGGAACAAGACAGGTCCTACACACACAAAGATTGTCTTCTAACAGCCAAACATTATATAGATAATTACTAAATATATTGTAATTGTGATGAGTGTTAATTATTATTTACGTGTTCCTTCATCTAGTTTCATCAGCTAGGGATTGAAAGCTGACTGAGCATAAAAAATAGACCCATGGAATCCATGAGAATATATTTTTCCTGGGCAGGAATCTTCTGATTTTTTTCATCTTAAAAGTGAGAAAATCACTGTTTATTCCACTCTGACATTCTAATATGAAGCTGTATGTCACAGTGCAAAGAGCACTAACCTGGAAGTCTTGAGGTTCCCAGATTTATAACGGTACCTCTGCCACCAACAAGCTGTGGGAGCTCTAGCAAGTTTCTTAAACTTTGTAAGTCTCAGTTTCTTCATCTATAAAATTAGGTTTTTGTCCATTTTTCCAGTTTTGCAAGTTTCCTATAGAGGAACAGCCCCGCCATGGTGCCCTGGAAACCTTCTTTGTATTCACATAGTTCACACAGGCTTAAATTGCAGCTAATCTGAGTTTTGGCAGAATGCGTTTTTATCCTCTGGAATGCAAGAGGATGGGAGACTTGTGAGAAGTTGCCTTGAAGATCCCACTAGTCTCCCTGTTTCCCCTGCTAGTCTCTCATGAGATAGGTTATCAACACCTACCAGATTTCGATAAGATATGATGATTTCTGCCTGCTTTTCTCAAGGTACAGCTGAGACTACAAAACCAATTAGTTCCAGTCTAGAATTGGCTCCTCAGCAGTGAGTGTCCTACAACTCACATTGCAGTCATCAGCCCCTTTTGTTTTGGTGTTGTACTTTTTGGTATGTAAGACAACGGCCCAGGGAGCTGGTACGTTTGACTACTCTTTTTTCACTGTCTATGTAAGTAATAAACTGCATCTAAAAGTGGCTCATTGCATTTTTGCCAGCTGAGTCAGTCAGGCCTTGGTCTTATCTTGTGTGCTTGACAGTTTCTTCCTGCTCCAGTGTTCTCTTTGAGCTGTGATGAACACAGTGTGTGTTAAACAGTCATTAGGAACTGCAACCAAGACCAGGCCATAGTCCTTGGTGTATGTATTTGCTGAATAAACATTATGCTTAGCCTATGCCCTGAGAACATATAACTGAGGAACTAGCTGGAAGAGTGTCTACATGTTTAGAGAATTATAAAAGCATGTTGAAGGATGAGCTGATGATAGTCTCTTGGTAGCCAAAGGGGATGAGAATAAGGACAGTATTCAGGCTAGGTTAGGAAAGCTTGAGGGGAAAATAAGAAATGCCTACAACAATATCCAACTCCTTAAGGAGCAGCCCGAGCTGAGCAGTGTGGTCTGAGAGAGTAGCTTATCCCACAGTGAATTGTGCACCTGGCCAAGGAGGTCCACAGAATGGACCCAGGGCTCATCTATACTGCTGGGGAGCATCACCTCCAGGGGGAGGAGGATGTAATCATGAGGCTCTGCTGCATACCTCAGAATTCAACCTTGGGGCTGTCCTTATAGTAGATGCCTACCAAATAACTTTTGGATTAGCAGAAATAAAAGATGCTTGAAGATGTATAATGAATTTTACCTTAATGGATCTTCTTCATAGGATCAGAAGGGGCTAAGGAAAAAGGATCATTGCATGTAAAGAAATATAGTAATAATCATTTTCTTCTGTACTTTCAGTTTACAAAGGTTTTTATACACTTTGTTTCATGAATATTTATTGAGTAATTAATTTCCTGACTCCATACTGGGCACTGGAGTCACAGAGTCACGCAAGTTCTCCTTGAGAACCTCAAATTGGTAGGAAATAATTGCTAAAAAAACAGATACTTTTATCAGAATGTGGCAACTGTCCTAATATTTGGATATTATAGCAGCATAGAGGAGGGGCATGTAGTACAAGACAAGAACATGTCTTGCTAATGGGAAGGTGAAATAGTGAGAATTTTCAAGGACGATCCTATTCTCATCATAGTTCACCACAGGAGAATGTCCTCAAGAACGGATGGTATAAGGCAGGGTCTTTCTAAGGAAGGGTCTTTGCTGCATCTTTGGAGAGTGCAGAGAATCCCTCAGAGGATTCTTGGGATAAAAATGCAGGGAGCTAAAAGCCATCTAAATTTTAAAAGAAGTAAATTATCTCTGTTCACAGATGACATGATCTCATATGTAAGAAACACTAAAGATTCCACACCAAAAAAAAGTTAGAAAAAATAAATGAATTCAGCAAAATAGCGGGATACAAAATCAACACACAAAAATAAGTTGTGTTTCTATACCCTAACTATGAACTACTAAAAAAAGAAATTAATAAAACAATTCCATTTGCCTCAAAAAGAATTAAATACTTGGAAATTAACCAAGGAGATAAAAGACTTGTACAATGAAATGACAAAACATTGCTGAAAGAAATTTAAAAAGACAAAAATAAATGGAAAGTTGGCCAATGTTCATGGATTGGAAGACTTAATATTGCTAAGATGTCCATACTGCCCCAAATGTTCTGCAGATCCAATGCATTCCCTATCAAAATCCCAACTTTTTTCACAAAAATAGAAAAATCCACCTTAAAATTCATATGGAATTTCAAGAGATCCTGAATATCCAAAACAATTTTGAAAATGAAGAACAAAGTTGGAAAACTCACATTTCCTGATTTCAAAACCTACTACAAAGTGACAGTAATCAAAAAGTGTGGTACTGGCATAAAGACAGACATATAGACCAATGGAATAGAATAGAGACCAGAAATAAACTCTTACATATATGGTCAAATGATTTTTGACAAGGGTGCCAAGACCATTCAATGGATGAAAGGACAGTCTTTTCAACAGAGTTCTGGGGGAAATGGATATCCACCAGCACTAGAATAAAGCTGAACTCTTATTTAACACCATATCCAAAAATTAACTCAAAATTGATCAAAGACCTAAATGTAAGAGCTAAAACCATAAAACTCTTAGAACAAAACAGGGGGAAAGCTTCATGACATTGGATTTGGCAATGATTTCTTGGCTATAACATCAAAGGCACAGGCAACAAAAGAAAAAAATAGATAAATTGGACTTTATCAAAATGAAAAATTTTTGTGCATCAAAGGACTTCTATCATCAGAGTAAAAAGGCAACCCACAGAAAAGGAGAAAATATTTGCAAATCATATATCTGATATGGGATTAATATCCAGGAAATATAGAGAACTCTTAAAACTCAACAACAAAAAACATACAACCCAATTTAAAAATGGGCAATGGACTTGAATGGACATTTCTTCAAAGAAGATACACAAATGGCCAATAAGCATGTGAAAAGATGTCAACATGACTGATCATTCGGGCAATGCAAATTAAAACCACAATGAGGTTTCACTTCACACTCATTAGTATGGCTATTATAACAATTTTAAAGATCTCTAAACAAGAAAACAAAACAATTTCTACTACAGAGGTTGAGAATGTTTCCAGGAAAATTATGTACTCTATACTACCCCCTCTATCTCTTCCTGAGCACATATGTGAAGTTACTTTCTTACAGAATAGATTTAAAATTAAACAAAATTCTTTATGTTCTCAAGGACAGTGTTTTCTCTTACCTAGTCTGGCAATCTTAATCTTTTAGTTCATTGAAATTTAATATAATTACTGTTATAGCTGGGTATATGTCTACCACTTTATTACTTGGTTTCTATATTTACCATATGTTTTATGTTCCACTTTCCCCTCCTTCTTTGCTTTCTTTTTGATTAGACAAATATTTTGTTATTACATTTTCTCTTATTAACTTACTTTACCATTCTTTAAGAGTTTACCTTAGAAATATCAACATGCAACATTTTTCATTTAGTATATTTTTATACAAATGATTACTTTCACAATACTGCTAGAATTCCAACTAGGATTATTTTCATTCTTTCATAAAAAGTAGTTTTAGTAAGTTTGTAATATCCTTTGCTGGTGAGTCTCCTCAGTTTTTGTTTGTCTAAAAACATAGTTATTTCACCGTCATTTTAAAATTCTTAACATTTTTTGATTTATTGAGGTATAATTAACATATAATTAACTACACATATTTAAAGTGCACACTTGATCTGTGAGGCATCACCACACTCATGATAATGAACATAACGATAATCCCCCAGAGTTTCCTCCTGCTCTTTCGTAATCTCTCCCTCTTTCCTATCCCTACCATTGATACCTCCATCCCTAGATAATCACTGATCTGATTTCTGGATCATATGGTGTAAGCTCTTTCCTGTTGGCTTCTTTTGCTCAGCCTAATGTTTTTGAGATTTAACCATGTAATTATGTTGTGATGGTTTATTTTATGTGTCAACTTGACTTGCCCAAATAGGATGCTCAGATAGGTGGCAAAACATTATTTCTGTGTGTCTGTGAGGGTGTTTCTGGAAGAGATTAGCTTTTGGTCTATTAAGCTCTATCTCTGTGCAGCTTTCTCCTCCTTGGTACTCTACCCCGTGCATTCTGTATTGTTGGTCTTTGCAGACTTACCAGGCTGGAAATTCTCAAGGTATTCAGCCTGGACAATTAAAGGGCTCACTTCATTTGTTTCCTGTATTTCAGGGATTACTGTCCTTCATTGCTTGTTTTTGAATGTCTAAAAACCATTATTTAATATATTTTGTTGGGATCTTTGGTTGTTTTAGATGTGAGGATAAATCTAGTCCCTGTTATTCTATTTTGACCAGAACTAGAAGTCTCCTGGTAATTTTTGATTGGATGTCAAATATTGTGACTGTGTACATTGTTGAGTGCTGGATATTTTTGTACTCCTATAGGTATTCTTGAGTTTTGTCTTGGCATGCAATTATTTGGGAACCATTTGACCTTTCAAGAATTTTTAGTATCGTTCTTTTGTGTCCCATCCCACATTAGTCCAATACTTGACAAATGTCTTGGGACCATGTGCTTCAATCAAGCCCTTTTTCTCTAGTTAGTCTTCATTACCTCAGAACCAGGAGACTTTGGGAGATTTCACTCTGCTTTTTATAAGCTCTCATGCTAGCTCTTAAGCCTTCCATGCAGTACAGACTTCAGTAAGTGTCCTTTAGGGAAAACTAGCTGTGCATCTGATGCCCTTCAAGTTTTCAACTCATCCCTCTATCACCACATACCACTAAGAGCTTTGTTGGTTTCACTTTACCCCCCTCAGATACCCTCTGCCTGGGCAAAGCTCAGTCCTCAGCCCATGCCCAGAATCAGCAAATAGCTACAGGGAATAAGATGGCTAGTGATCTCAGTTCGCCTTGGACAGTTCTGCTTTCCCTCCTGAACGTTAGATCATTTAGTCCTGGCTGCAGCCACAGTTCTTTGTTACATCTAAAAATAAGATGCCACTCTCAGAATCCATTCTGTGCTCAGACTGGCTCTTGATCAGGTATATCCCTGGATTGTCAAATTCCTTTACTCTCCTCAGATATCCTAACTCTAGGTCACTCTCCCAGACAACCTACAGGAACCAGCTCTGCTAATTGGGGGAGAAAAAGAAACACCATCTTCAGGTTGCCACAAATGTTTCCATTTGTGGATATAACAAAAGACCCCGAACATTCAAAATATCTCCAGTCTGTCCCCTGACCCTCAGAAATATTTTCTGAGATCCTGTTGAATATAACACCCATTCCACTACGCAATCCCAAATATAACTTGTAACTGTGACCCAGACTATTGTAATCGATGACAAAGATCCCTGAAAACAAGAACTAAGTTAGGTCTGTAGTCATAGTTTGAGGATCAGTTGGCCTGGAGTTAAGACTTTTACCAATAAGATCCAGGTATACAGGTCTGCAGTAATCTTTGTGGCTCTTTCATGTGTTTAGACTTCTCACCTGATGTTCTCATCATAAGCTATCACTAGCAGGAGGACTTTGGAAGTTGTAGTGAAGGGAAATTAGTTCTGGAGTAGTTGAGAATTTGGTGAAAAACTACTTTTGGTTTTAAAATATCATATAGCATATGGCCTTCTGACAAAGAACCTTGCCCTCCTCCCTAGAAAGTCAATGAAGAGAATACTCTCAAGACAGGAGTCTCCTTCAGCATATGACTGAGTGCCTGAAGAATTCTTACTGGTAAAAGAGCACAGAGAAGTTCATCTGTAAGTGTCCTGGAGCCAGGGAACAGGTTAGGGAAAGGGAGGTGGTACTCCAGATCTGCATATGTGCTGCTGGATGAATAGTGACCAAATAGGACAGCGGAGAGTCTCACAATGTCTCCCAACCACCTGTGTCACGGGTAATTGTCGATGCAGGGGAGGAGTTTGGAAGGGATACAACAAAAGACCCCACATCAACTGGGCCAGAAGGAAGCACTTTGGAAAGCATATGTCAGTGCAAGTGTGGGTCTTGACAGAATTCTGGTGCCATTTTATTGTTTCAGTGACCAGGGTACATGATGTTTAGGAGACCATTCTGTTAGTGCCTGAGTCCATGTTACACCTACCACTCTCTACCTCTGGTCTGCAGGCAGTCTTTTGACCTGCTGTTGAGCTTTAAGGTTAACTGTTTTGGTCCATTTCTACTATCACATGTCTTCATTACCTGTCCTTCTACTTTACATCTCCACTTCTCTCTTCAATTCCCTCTATTCTTCTCACCCTCTAGTCACTCGCACAGTGTCATTCCCTTCTCTCCCTTGAGAAAATTTAACTCAGTTGAATCTTTACAGCAGCAAATACAGGGTAGCCTTGTTGTGTTATTTGAAGAAAAGTCCAGAGACCAGCTATGTAAAAACCCCATGAAATAAAGGGATGGAAAATAAGGATATTATAATCATGGCCCTGAACAAAGACATCTGAGGGAAGTGATTGCTGTCAGAATGAAGTATATAACCTGCTTTCAAGTACATATCTGACAGAGAAAGAATGAGTAGGGAAGTTCCAGGATAATGGATATATATCTCTGGATATATGTTAGAATCACCTGGGGAGCTTAAAAATATATAGATACCTGGATACCATAGCAGAGATTTTCATTTAATTGGGGTGGACGTAGTAGACTGGGCATCAATATTTTTATAGAATCTGTATAGGTAGTATTAATGTCAGCCAAGGTTGAAAATCATTAGACGAGGATCTCAGCTTATCCAGCACAGGATGATAGCTAAGTGTGCAGTTTACAGAAAGTGCTAAAAATCAAATCAGAGTTTGCATTCCTCTAGTTAATGTTGGCATAGCCTGGAACAAAAAGAAGAGGAAAGGTGGCAGATGGAGGGATGACACCATGTGTCCCATATACCTATTACTTTTCTCTTTATTCAAAAGTATCTGTGTGGCAATTTACATTCTTTAGATCCTGAGGCTAACTGAGTGGATACGTCTTGATAATATAATCAGTAATCAATGAAGAACTCAAATATTATTGCTGTATAATACTTTTATTCAACAGTTTTACGGAAAAAAACTCCTCACATTTCTGTATGTGTTATATCACATAATTTTCAGACATGTCAGAGTTCGGTGAAAAATTACATTTGGAGAAAAGCTTTAAAATTCATTCTTGTATGCCACTCCTTTGTGAAATACTGAAAAGCAGCTCTGTATCGCAGCACTAAAGGTTACAAAAAGCACCATTTAAAGGAGGACTCACATGTTTAATTCCCTTTATAGTCTTATTCCCCCTTTATAACAGAGCTGTACTCACTCAAAATGCTTCAGTGTAGTAACAACCAACATTCTCCAATTTACCAAAATTTAAACAAGTTTCACATATGGGGCCCAGTGTGGAGATTAGGACTAATCAACATTAGTGAGCTTTGGCTGTTCTAAAACCACAACCTGGGTAGGTGTTCTGTAGATGGGAATAGAAAAGAAATAAGATGATGAACACATATGTAGTACTTATAGTAGGTACCTCGTCGACCATTTTAACCTGACTATAAAATCCACATAGCATTTAGTTTTTCATATCAATCTTACTGCAAAAGCACTGTGCTACACAAAATTCGACTCCAACTAATGTTGGAACTAAAACAAAATTTAATTTTTAACAAAACTTATTCATTCAAAGCACAACTGAGTAAAGCAAATCAAGACAAAGCCCAAATTTGAATCCTAGAGGGATTCCACTGTGAAGAATTGGATTTTGTAAGTAACAGACTCTTGGAGTTTTTACCTTTTCTTTCTTTTTTCTTATAATTTTTAAAGATTTGGCCATTTTACTCCAAAAGTTTGAGTTCATTGCAGAAATCACAGCCCTTCAACCTCCAGTTGTGACTGGTGCTTAAGGAGAGACAAATACCTAGATCCAGAGTTTTAAAAGACCCTAACTCCTATCCCTCCCAGGTCCTCCATCCCATGGGTAACTAGAGTCAGCAGTTCCTAGAAGACAGCAACAACTTGGCTTTAAGGATGAGTCACAATAATGCAGGAACCAACTGTGTATCTGCTCTTAAGCCTAGGCCCCAAATCACTAGAACGTGAGGATTTAGAAATCTCTGAGAATAGAATGTATTTCAAACATACACAAACATAGACTATTGCATATCATTTTTAGTTGAGGTCAAAAATTTAAAAGCTCTACTTCCCCAGTTAAAAGCAGGGGATTCTATCATTAATATGTCTCCTTCATTTATACCCAGATTAATATAAGCCCAGTCTAGAGGTAACACTTCTTTCTGAATTTAACTTCATTTTAGCAGCATATGTGGAGTACCAACACTTTTCAAAGATTTTATCTCAAGATCCATTAGGTCTACGAGACTAGAAATAATTGGGGTGAAGTGAGTGGGCCTGGATTTGTAGGATCCTGTCAGAAACCTCTCTTGGATTCTTCTTTTACAGAGCTTCTTTACCATATATTAGCCCTGTTTTAAAAAAAAGCCAACGCTGTTGAGGCCAGGTATGACCTTCAGGGGTTTTGCCTACAGTGATTAAATCCCATTCAACTCTAAGCTTAAAACAAGCTAATAACCATGACACAGAAGTTCTCCTTACCAGCAAGATGACTAATATTTGTTTTAGGTAATGTTTGACTTTAGACCCTGGTAAAGTCGGTCTGACACATGAAGTTAAAGCACAACATAGGAGAAAGTGTAGAAAATAGAAACAAGAAAAAGATTTTCTATACCGTAAATTCTGTACAATGAGATCCAAAGACACCAGTATATGTTTGATTTAATTTAAAAAAGGATATTTTTAGTTCTGAGTTACTTAAGCCTTAACTTTCCTAGTACCACTCCTCAGCTCAGTTACTCTTTCTTTTTCCCATAACTCCTAAACCATGGTACAGTTCAAGAGTCAGCCCTCCCTAAGAATTACATTCTTACTCTTTGACTGTGACATTCTTATAGGCAAAACAAATAAAAAAAAAACCCTAAAAAAATTATTTTCCTTTATTCATTTTCAAAATCTGTCAAATTCTTCTGCAGAAAATAAACTATCCCTTTAACCAATATAAAAGAATGAGTGAGCTGTACTCTTGGGTACCTTCCTCCCTCCCTCTCAACCTTCTAGAACAGTTTCTAGGGGACAGACTGAGAGTATGATAGGAATTCTCAAGGCCATGGTATGTTAATCAGCAGTACAGAGAAGGGACAGGGCTGAATGAGTCATCATCCAATTCCTCTTACTGATCCCTTTCCATACCAGCTGGTAGGCTCCAGTTTCACATCTGGCTGAAAGATTACCTCAGAATTTGGAAAACTGACACTTTCTACACATTTCCAGATTAGAAAGATCTGAAGGTCACCAGCACCAAAACCTACTGTCACTGGAGACAGACCCACTTCACAGAAGCCTCTGGCCTGAGAGAAATTGAAGGAATCTCTTTTCCTGCCACACTCTAATGATCTATCTGTGCAGAATAGAGATTTCAATACAGGAACACAGAGACAATTACATGTCAATACTGCTGACAAGACATATGAGTACAACAAAATCCTCTAGGTTACAACCAAGATTTTAAATCCTCCCAAATGGCCCACTTATTTAATGGGTAACGGAAAAAACAAAATTCTAGTATAACTGAAGACAATGTAGTTCCTGAGAGTTGGTAGTAACAGAATTTGGCCTGGATTTTTTAAATGGTACACCATTCTAAAAGTGATTGGAACCATAAAACGTTCTCCACAAAAGCCTTTTGAGGCAGATGGTGGCCTTGAGAGGCTAAAGCAGTATTTACTCTCAGCAATTAACCACCAAAGCACTTAGCAATTTGCATTCCCAGCAAGACAACAATCCCATACCCTATTGCCTCACACACAGGATCTAAGAGTTCTACATACCCAAAGACAACTGCATCATCAGCTTTACATGGGAAAGACAGGAGGTAGCTAATTTACCTGTGGGTGTCCTTTCAGTGGGGCTGGGCTCATCTTAGCAGTCAAGGAGCCTCTCCAGCAACAAGTTTAGCCTCCTTCAGTATTGAATGGCTTGCATTTATCTGTAATGGAAGAGCCACAGAAACTTGGGGAAAAATATCTTATCTCTGAATCTCAAGAGTGGATTGAATAGATACTTTTTACTCCACAAATGGAAATCACTGACCCCACTTCATCAACAAACATTTTCTGGAAGATACAGACGAACAAGATAACTCTGTTAGCATTTAGTGCATGAAAGCCATGCTTTTCATGGCTGGGAACACCAAGGGTAATTTCTTGCCTCTTGGCCTAATGAATCTTTAAGTTGAGGGACCCTTTTAGGTACATTAAATGGGCCTGAATGGGTCTGTATCTAGAGCAATGTTTACTGTAATGATGTACACAGAGTCAGCCTCATTAATGTAAGACTGTAGGGGGCCAGACTAGAGAAGAAAATATTGGGAGCAATTTATCATAAGCCTGATGTTCTCCAAATGCAGTCTCTTAAGACCAATGAAAAGGCATTTTTTGATAAAAGAAAAATGTAGGCACATAAAAATCTTCCAAGGACGAAAGACATGAAAGTTTTCCCTGGTTTCACTCCCACCTTCAAAGCTATCTGCTCTGTGAAAGAAAATATGGAAGCAGGGCCAAACCAGGTGGGAAAAAGGATGGAAATGTGCCAATACAGCCTAAACTGTGGCACCAAACCAAAACAAAAAAGTAGACCTGTATTCTGCCTTTCATATAATGCTGAGCCATATTTTCTTCAGTAGAAGTTAAAATAAGTGGTAACAAAGTGTCATGGGCCTGTGCTGAGCTTAAAAAGGAGACTTTCTGGCAGCCCTAGTCTGTAAGGTGGGTCAGGTCTCACACAGCCTTTGAAAGGGGTCACTTACCCACTGAGTTTTGTGTTAGGCAAGGGTCAGATATAGCATCTGAAGGAGGTTAACAAAGCAAGAATGTGAAATGAGAGGGAAAAGGGTTCTTGTGGGGTACCTGGTATCATATAAAAAACACAGATTGTGTACATACTCTGGGAATACAGAGAACCCATGCAAGAAAAGCTGCTCCTGCAAGGAGGCAGCTGTAAGTAGGGTAGCAGTCTGGCACAAGTCCATCCCTTGGAGAGCCAAGGTAGCAGTGATAGAATCTCCACCCAAAAAGGATCCTGAGAGTTTGCTCTTCATTCACTTTAGGAAAAAAGCTTCCTGTAATGGTTCTTCCTGCAGCTCTCCCCAACAGGTCTTGGTGAGTTCCCACAGGCAGAGAGAATACATCTAGCTAGGAGGCTTCCACTAACTTTCCTCTCATGTGTGTGTGTGTGTGAGTGTGTGTGTGTGTGTATATATATATATGATTTTTTCTTAAAATAAATTCCATGAACTCCTAAAGCTCTCATTTGCAATCAAATGCAAAAGCAGAGCATCCTACTCAGAGGCTCTGAAACACACATATTAGCCTCAAAGCAAATCAGCCTTCCAGTCCCAGGTAAGACTGGTCTAGTCCAGAAAGGCAAGGGAGATGCTTCTCCTGAATCCTGGGAGGCAGGAAGGAATTCCTTCAGATGGGCTTGTACAGCAAAGTAGTGACATACTTCTTCTTGTAGCGATGGGTTGCGCTAAGGACCATCACACTGTCCTGCAAGGGAAATAAACATATATAAGGGAAATAAACATATATAGTTAATTCACTAGTTCAGGACATAGGCAGCTGTTCCCAGCCATTAATCCTTCACAACTGCTCACTTTTAACAGAGTTAGTTTGATATTATAAAAAAAGGTTGGTTCTGGATTCAAATCAATTTAAGTTTTGATCCTGACTCCTACTGTTACTCTATTTGTGACCTTGAGTAATCTACTTAATGTCTCTAAGTCTTTTTTCTCATCATTACAAAGGATAACACCTACCATTAATATGGCTCTGATGATTACATGAAAATATCTGACAGAGAAAGTAGGTGCTGAAAAAATATTAGACTCCTACCTCACTTCCTTCCCCACCTCACATTCAAATATTGGGCTTAAAACTATGATGGAAAAAAAGAAATATCCTGATATCTATCTCTAGAAGGAAGTCTTAAAAGCAATGAGAAAAAAGGGCAGTGATCCTTTTGAAAAACCATTTCCAAGCCCCATTTAATACCAGGGATGAACTTTAAAAAAAGTCATCTCTGATCAAGAGGGGACTCAGGAATCATCTATCCTTGAACAAAGTGGATCCTAAAATCCTCCTTGGAAAGACACTCAACCCAATGGATCAATTCCAAACAGCTTAAACAATCTGAGAGAACCAGGGATAGGTCAAGGCCAAGCTGAACCACAACAATCAAGACTTTGACCTGGGTCAGAACCAGTATGAAGAGTAAGAGGTACCATTTCCCAAGCAGTGTTACAGACCCTGGGTGTACCATAGAAAGAGATGGCAGACCTGTGGACATCACCTGATAGCCAAAGAGCAGATACAGGAGGCAAAATTCAGTTAGATCACAAAGAACCCAAGCAAATCCAATTAAGAAGCCAGTGCCTCTTCCTATTTTCCTCTATATTGTATCATCTACAATGAATACTTCTCAGATTGACATTCTGTGACCACAGTATGCAGATCACAGCCTAAAAATGACAGAAGCAAGGCAGGTAAAAAATTCAACTCCAGAAAGAGTTTGGTGGAAATGAGAAGTGGGTGAGAGAAAGATCTACTTGGAAGAACCAGCACAATGGTCTCTAGGAAAGGACATGGAATGAGGATGGGAGGACTGGACCTCAGTCCTCTCTCTGGTACTTATTGGCAATATGACCTTCTATGAGCCTTAGTTTCTTTATCTATAAAACAGGGTTAAAAAATAATACTTATCCCACAAGGTTATTATAAAAATTAAATTCAATAATATATATTTAATAAGTACCACGTAATCTGTTAAAGACAGCTGTATCAGTGATTTCCCTAATCTGGCTACACATCTAAGAAATATAAGCAGCTTAAAAAAATTACTGAGGCCCATCCTAGATGCACTTATTCAGAATCCCTGGGGATGGAGCCTTTGAATCTATATTTTCACAAACTTCCCCCAAGTGATTCTGATGATGTTCAGCTTAGTTTGGTAACTACAGAACTATATAAAATATTATTCCAATAGCCAGACCACAAAGACATGACAAGACTGAACAGATATTTTCAATCCAGAATCTAAAGAAGCAGAGAAACCAAGAAGCATTCTAAGAGTTGGAACAGGGATGGGGGGGAACAGGGCAAGTCTGGTCACATTTCTCCTTTAAGTAGTGTATAGGAAAGATGCAAGCACTTGGGTATATATGACTCAGGCACCTGAAAGCAGCTCATGTCCACCTTTAAAAAAGTGGAAGCCTTAATATCACATTCAAGCATTCTTTGAACTGGAAGGTAAACTTGCTTTTTCTGTAAATGAAATCCTAGTACTATGAACTCAAACTTAATTAAGTAGGTGGTACAAAGGTTATAGCCACCCAAAAAGAAATCAGGAAGCAAAAAAGTCCATTCAATCACAGCACAATTCAGCTAGCCAGAACTCAGATATCGAGACTAAAATTTAAAGCAAACAAACTCACCCACTAGTTAAAAAAAGAAACTTCTTCTCCTATAATTTGATCATTACTGCCAGCTTCAGCTTCAGTGAAGTAGCAGAGCAAGTAGCCACTAGGGAACACGTGTTCAACTCTTCCCCTCCCATTTTGGGGAACTATGTGAAGAACCAGGCCCACCACTTACCTTAATGGACAATGCATAGAGATGGTTCAGCATAACATGATTGGGCTCGGGGAGCAAGGCTGGATCACACTAAGAGGGGTAAAAAAAAAACAAACAAAAAAAACCCCCACTAAATGGGGTTAAATGCACAATCCTAAACCAAACAGTTTATTCTTCCTCAGAGATCTTTGGGACTGTTGAGAAACTCAAAACTAGAATGTATTATTTCTTTTAAATAATGCACTCATCCTAGTATATATAAATAATACATTCTCATTACAGAAAATCAGGAAAATTCTGAGTCCAGGGCAGAAACCCTTAGCCTATCTATTCATCCTCTTTAATAGAACTTGCCCACAACACATATAGATTTGTGTAAGAGGCAAAAATAATCTTAGTGGGAATCAAGTGAATTGACTAGAAATGTAAATTATATGCAAAATATACTTCTTTTGGATATCCCCAAATGATAAATATGCCTTATCTTATGTTGGAATAGAAGTCTTAGAAACTGGTTCTAGCAATACATAGCTCTGAGCCTGATATATTAGGACCAGAAGACAACTATGAATTTTGGTAACAGTATTTGGAAAAGTCGCAACTCAGCCCTGGAAAAAGGAACTTGTAAAGCTACTGATACGTGTATGATTTATACTCAACATACCTTTGTAATAATCCCAACCTCTAGGATTACTACGCTGTAGCTCAAATGGTCCTAGTAACCCCCAGATGCCCCAGCAATACTCTTAGGATACTCACAGATATATTAGTGTCCTTGTTAAGAATAACTTGGAGAAGGTGAGGAGGCAGGATGGGTGGGGATTTGAATCTCTCCTCTGATCGAAACACATACATTTCTTGACCATAAGGCCCTGGGGGTGAGCTGGAAAGGTCTGGAAGATATTTATTCAAATATAAGGGAAAGTTGGAGAGCTATTAAAGATGCATGAAAAAACTGTCAGTACATGGCAGCTAATATTAAATATGGTAGAAGTCAAGAATCATAAACTTGTGACTTGTTGGGTCTACAACTGTAAGGCAAACAAAGAAAAAGTCTGCGTCATCCTGAACATAAACCATGAAGTTCCTCAACATGGTAACATGGCGTGAAGGATAGGGGAGGAGATGAGGGGTAAAAGATGTAGGTTCAGGGAAGAGCTACTCCGTTTATCAATTGTATGACTTGGGACAAATCCCTTTACTATAGTCAGTTTCCTCATTCATAAAATGAAAATAACAATCTCTGCCCTAATTCACAGTGCTTTTATAGGAATCAAATGAGACAACAGATGTGATAATGCCTTATAAACTATCAAACAATATGAAAATATTAGATTTGTTCTTTTTTCCAGTCAAGCAACAAGGTTATAAACTCTAAGACTACTGATACTACGATGACTGCAACAAAAAGGAAAAATTAATAACAATGTAGTAGTCATTAGGGGAATGCAAATCAAAACCACAATAAGATACCACTTCACACTCATTAAGATGGCTAGAATAAAAAAAGACAGACAATAATTATTGGCGATGATGTGGAGAAATTGGAACCTTTGTATTATTCCCATTGCTGGTTGGAATGTAAAATGGTGCACCACTTTGGAGAACAGTTTGGCAGTTCCTCCAAAAGTTAAGCACAAAGTTACCATATGACCCAGCAATTATACTCCTGGGTACATACCCAAGAGAAATGAAAACATATGTCCACACAAAAACTTGAACACCAATGTTCATAACACCATTATTTGTAACAGACAAAAAGTGGAAACAATCCAAATGTCTGTCAGCTAATGAATGGATAAATAAAATAGTATATCCATACAATGGAATTTTATTCAGCCATAAAAAGGAATGAAGTAATTATATATATTACAATATGGATGAACCCTGAAAACATTATGCTAAATGAAAGAAGCTAGACACAAAAGACCACATAGTGTATGATCCCATTTATATGAAATGTCCAAAATAGGCAAATCCATAGAGACACAAAGTAGATTTGTGGTTGCCAGAGGTGGAGGGAAGGAGGCAATGGGAAGTGACTGCTAATGGGGATGGGGTTTCTTTTGGGGGTGATTAAAATACTCTGGAATTTGGACTTCCCTGGTGGTCCAGTGGTTAAGAATCTGCCTGCCAATGCAGGGGACATGGGTTTGATCCCTGGTCCGGGAAGATGCCACATGCTGCGGAGCAACTAAGCCCATGTGCGCCACAACTACTGAGCCTGCGCTCTAGAGCCCACAAGCCACAACTACTGAGCCCGTGTGCCTAGAGCCCATGCTCTGCAACTAGAGAAGCCACTGCACTGAGAAGCCCACACACTGCAACGAAGAGTAGCCCCCACTCGCCGCAACAAGAGAAAGCCCGCGTGCAGCAGTGAAGACCCAGCGCAGCCAAAAAAAACAAAACTCTGGAATTATATAGCGATGATGGTTGCACAACTCTGTGAATATACTAAAACTTACTGGATTGCACACCTTAACAGAGTGAATTTTATGGCATGTGAAATTATATCTTAAAAAAATGGAAAAAATATGTGCAGACAAGAATAGAAATACACAAAATGAAGAGAACTATAATTTTTTGCTTAGAAATTTTTAATGTTTTTTACAGTTTCTAGTAAAAAGGATTTTAATAACCAGTTCAGCATAAGAACTCAGATTTCAATTAAATATATGTGGGACAAAAGAAAAGAGTAGCAAAAATACTGTTATATTAAACAATATCTTAAAAATGTATAGAACTTGAAACTTTTCAAAGTACTCTCAGTTATTTTGTCATGGATCCACAAAAACACTCTTTGCAAGTACATAGAACAGTTTTTTTATTTTTTTCCCCTTTCCATCGGAAAAAAAAATGGTTAAGTCATTTACCCAAAGTCACATACATGGCAAAGATGGTCACTGAGTGCAGATTAAAACCCATTATCTGAAGATTCCTAATAAAATGTATTCTAAACACTACCTCAGTGGATCAGGAAATTGGGTGAAAGTGGGAAGAGAGAAATATCAAAAGTATGCTAGTCCTCTTTCTCTATAATTATGATTATATGTCTATTATTCATTGGTTGCTTTGCTAGAATCATATAATGCAAAAATTTAAGAGTAACTAGTGGCCTCATCATTTAATTCAGTATTTTTAAACTCTTTTAAGTCTCTGTGCCACCAGTTAAGAACAATGTCCAGCCTTACTTTCTGAGCTTATATAGTGAAAACAATATCTTTGTAATTTTCCTAAACAATTATTATACTATTGATTATTCTTTTAGAAACTGCATAAGCCACTCTTGTGTCCTGAGATTCTAATATGTCTCACTTCAGGTATTGTGTCTCCTCAGCTGTGAATCTCTGAGAGTCTAAGCCTCTGATTTGACTGATAAGGAACCAAGAACCAAACAGGTTGAAGGAGTTGTCCATGATGCAAAGCTAGTTAGTAGCAGAGGCAGGCTTTAAACTCACAAGGGAGAAGTGTGCTTACTGGAAACACAGTTCTTTAGACAGTCATAGCCTTTATTGTAAAACAACAAAATTGGTAACTGTGAGTATGGATAGCAAATCAGTTTTCTGGTATTATAGCTAATGTAAGGAGAGATGAAGGCCTTGGAAAAAGCATTGGGAGAAACAAAAGGATACAGGTCTTTTCCTCTATGAAGGGATTTTTTTTTTTAACCCAAAACTTACAAAACTTCAGTTAACATATACACAAAAGCAATGTGAGGTTTTGGAACTTCCCTGGTGCTCCAATGGGTAAGACTCCATGCTCCCACTGCAGGGGGCCCGGGTTTGATCCCTGGTTGGGAACTAGATCCTGCATGCATGCCGCAACTAAGAAGTTCACCTGCTGTAACTAAAAGATCCCGCATGCCACAACAAAGAGTCTGTGTGCCGCAACTAGAACACGGCACAGCCAAAATAAATAAATAAGTTTTTTAAAGAATTAAAAAAAAAAAGGAAATGTGAGGTTTTTATAACCCTTTCCCCCCAAAAAACTGCCATATATGTAGGGCCCCATAAAAGTATAGAACTGCCAACTGAGCTATCAAACTGGCAGGATTAAGCTGAGGCAGCTAAACAAGGCATGTGAGACACAGCTAGCCCCTGCTAGTTGATACTCTCAAAGGTCAATGAAAAACTTGAAATATTACTAGAAATAACTTTTTAAACTATAGACCATAGCCCATTAGTGGTTTATAAAAAGAAGGATAAAATAGAAAATAGAATGCTTTACATGTAATAAAGGCAAACATCATACTGTAAGACTTGTGTTACTGTTTTGTGTGTGTGTGTGTGTGTGTGTGTGTGTGTGAGTGTGTATTGGGTTACACTGTAAACCTACTGGTTAAAAAGTTTGAAATCAAATACACTAGACAGATTTTTTTCTTGAAGACGGGGACCTAATGTTTATAGGAGAAACATATACATATAATTCATAAGATTCCTAAGGAGAAAATGAAAAAACAAACAAAAACCACTCTTGGGAAGAAACACGCATTATCAGAAAAACAGATCAAGAAAGAGCAAATACTACAAAATTACCTCGACAAGATGTCTCTGAGCTTTCCATTGAATCTAGCTTTAGAGCATCAAACACCTCAAAATCAGATTTCTTGACATGGATCAAATTGTTAATTGTGCCAAGCTGACTGGTAACCACAGGCTGAAACAATGAATGGAAAAAAAATTCATGAAACCCCATTTCAAATACATCTCTTCTATTCAACTCTCTTTTTTAAAAGGGATCATACTTGGCACCACCATCTTTTATCAAGAAAGAAATCCAACAGTATAGGAGCCTATCAATCCTGATTGCAATGATGTTTGACACCAAGGGGAATGATAGTTTAAAGGAGACTGTTAAGTCAGTGGTTACCCTCAGAGATCAAGGCCTTACCTCTGATGGATCATGAACCCATTGTCCATCCACAAAGAACTTGTACTGGTGCTCTCCCTCAGGGAGGTCCAGGATGGCAACAAAGTCATTATGGCTATAGAAGAAAACAGAAAGTTAAATAGGCCAAATTTCTATTAGAAGACAGAATATAAATGTAAAAACCACAAGGCAATCACAATATCATACCAATGATCTCCCGCATTCTTAAGTGATTGCAACCCCTGTAGTAAAAAATAATTTATAAACCCATTCTCCTTTTTTATATCACCTTGAGCATGTGTTTGCTAGCCCCTCCCAATAACTTTAGTTCTTAACTAATATCTGGAAAAGAACAATAAAGATGTTAATCCTCCTGAATGTTCCACCTTGGTACAACTATTTTGCTTCAGCAAAACGGATCCCTCATGAATGTAAATAAGATAGCAAGTAGGTTCAGGATAAGAAGTGCCTCAAGGTACCCTTTCCATATTTTGGTGAGAAGATTCTAGAAAATTACCTATATACAAAGGGCCATAACCAGTTACATAATTCACTGTTGCTCTGCAAGCAAGAAACAACATTACTACCTAGAACTTTACAGTGTGTTTTGTCTTAGTGCAGAAGTCAGAGCAACTGGACTCAGGCAGTTATGGAAGACTTCCCAAAAGCATAGAAAGGACTTGTATTAACACAGTCCTAAAGAAAATGAAATTCGAAGTGGTAAAACATCTCTGACTCACTATGAGGTTAGAAAAAAATGTCACAGATACAGTTATTGGTCATAGAAAATGTTCTAGAGAGAGTCCCTAGCAGGTGGAGAGGAATAGTCCAGCCAGGTCTCTCTCCTGAGAAAGGAAATCAAGTCTCTACTCCTGGACCCTGTAGACTCAACCAAGACACTTGTCTTCACCTCTTAATCAGTGGAATCTTGGTGCTCCAATTGTTGAAGGACCCAGAGATGAAGACCTCCTTGCCTCCTTCAGACCAGCGGATAACAGTGGGCCGGGCCTGCTGTGTGGGCTTTACGGAGTCCTCCAAATCCTGCTGCCATGATACAAACTCTTTGTCCCCAGGGAGCTGTAAGAAGGATTAGGTCATCCCTAAATTGTGACCCAGGAATTCTGAAAAGGTCACTCTCCTCCCTAGGGCAGAGAGGGGTGCTACGTTTCTGCTAAGGATTAATAAGCCTTGAAATTAGCAACTAAATCAGATTTTGAACAAACTATAGAAAAAGAACTCATCTAGGACCAAAATGGTCAAATGGCTTATGCTCAAAGGCTACCCAAATCACAGCCTAACTTCTGAGTCTGCATATATCACTCATTCTTTCAGAGCCTTAGGATTTCCCTTAAGAAACAAACAAACAAAAAACCTTACTTCCTCTTACCAGATTAACTCATAGGCAGACAATTACGATATGCTTCTGAGTGTCTCTTAAGAGAAAAAATATGAAAATAAAGTATGGTTCTACAAAAAATAATTAAGTTAACCATGTATTTTTCACATGCAAATATGAGCAGCTCTCAATTTATCAGTTGTAATAGAAATTAGAGATGCTAAAATTCATAAGTAATTCATAATCTCCACTTTAGTTAAGGTTACAAAAGAACATTAAAAATATAAAAATCAGATCATTGGTTTCATAAATTTTGAGAAATGGTTATGAAATCTTACTTGCTCACCTATGCCAGGTTTATACTAGTTATTTCAGGAGTAGGGATGAAAATTCTGGAGCTTCAAGAAGCGTCAGATCAAAAACACAGTTTCCTTTAAAAAAGTGGTTCCAGGGCTTCCCTGGTGGCGCAGTGGTTGAGAGTCCGCCTGCCGATGCAGGGGATGGGTACGTGCC
>NC_041217.1:77160933-77169579 GCF_002837175.3 Physeter macrocephalus | reverse complement strand
GCCATGGCCGCTGGGCCTGCGCGTCCGGAGCCTGTGCTCCGCAATGGGAGAGGCCACAACAGTGAGAGGCCCGCGTAACGCAAAAACAAAAACAAAAAAACAACAAAAAAAGTGGTTCCAATATCAAATGAAGTATATAGGGTTCCGGAAAAAAAATTGACTCCTTTCTTAGTTTCTTTTCATTACCATCCTTCAGAACAGGAATTGGCAAACTATGGCCAGTGAGCCAGATGCTTTTACAAATAAGGTTTTATCAGAAAATAGCCACACTCATTCACTTACTCATTTTCTACAGCTGCTTTCATGCTACAGTGGCAGAAGTGAGTAGTTGTGACAGAGACTGTATGGTCCGCAAAGTCTAAAATATTACCTATCTGGCCCTTTATAGAAAAAGTTTGCTCACCCCCACTTCAGATTGGCTTAAATGACTTTGGTAAATAAGACTAAATGGTACCAAGCCAAAATATTACCAAATAAAATAATGTGGGTTTAAAAAAAAAAAGGACTAGTTTATTCATTTGGGCTTTACTTTCAAAATGGCTGAGGCAGACTACCTTCCATACTGTCTCTCAATATTCCTCAAAACTACACTATGAGATACCAGTAGCAACATAATCCAAAGCAAGCAGAGAAAGAGAATTGAAGGAACTTTCACATTATATAAGGAAGTGGCTTAAGAGAAAAGTTTGATCTCCATTTTCTCAAAGCAATGAACTCTTATTTGACAGGCTGCATTAGAATTACAGAAATGTTTACATATGCCTAACAATTACATATGCCTCAGATTCTGATTCAGATATAAGGCCTGGGAATCTATTTTAAAAAAGCTTTCCAGACCATAATACTGAAATTATATTAAAAATAAAGAAAGAAACCTCATCTTTAGAGATACATCCTAAAATATTTACAGATAAAGTAATATTTCATATGATGGTCTGGGATTTGCTTCAAAATAATTGGTGGGGGAAGAGTGGATTGGGGTATAGGTGACATAAATTCATTCATGATTTGATCATTGTTTAAACTGGATGACAGTTAATATAGGAGTTCATTACACTGTTCTCCTGACTTTGAAACATGGAAAATGTTTCAAATTTTCTATGCAGTGTTCAAACAAATCTCAGATGAGTCTAATGTGCAAATAGGACTGAAAACCATTGAACTAGAAAACCGAAGAAGGCTGGCATTTGAAGCAATGTAGGCCCGCCTGCCACTGTTCCTATTGTTTACTTGTATGATTTAATAGTTTCAGTTTAGAATTTGAAAGCTACAAACTATTAATATGCCTAGCTTTGGAAGAAAGCCCTTCCATGTATGACATTACATTTCTGTGGTAGGCATGAGTGCAGCTGACTAGCAAAAAGATTGTTTACTCCAAGTTAAATAGTCAGCAAAATCATCAGGAAAAGAGGCAAAACAATTAGAATTATAATTGAAAAAGGTTTAAGTGAAACATTGAGGAAAGAAATAGAGTAGATTGAGAACTATAAAATCTTAGATTTGGAAGTGACCTTGGGAATTATTTGAACCAATTTTCTTATTTCACAAATGTCAAGATTGAGGTAAGGGAAAGAATGATCCAAAATAGGCTCCATTTCAGATAGAGCAACCTGGCTTTTATTCAGGATGCCGATTACTGTAGTCACAGTTTGACAAATACACTGTACTTAAATCCTGAGTCATCAATATAGGAAATTGGTACAAATACAATCACCTTGAGAAAGCTCTGAAGAAGTAAATTCAGATGGCTGAGGAGAGGGCCCAAATGTTGAGGAAGAAGTCCTGAAGTGGGAGAAGGAAGAAAGGAACGAAGAAGAAACCCCAAGAAATCACCCTCACTTCTCTTTGTGATTATGTTCTCAATTGTGATCCAAGAAAATAAACAGTAGAATACACATTTCATGTGTCATCAACCCGGCAAATTATTCTCTATTTACAAGAGTAAATAAAATAAAACTCCAGATGGATGGGACAAGATGAGTGATAACATCAAACCTACCCCAATCTCCCCAACCCCTCCATTTTTCTACTTCATTCTAGTCAGACTACCAGGAGGAATTAATGTATTTAATGCCTACAACTCTAAAAGTGATTAGAAACATTCGAATGGTAATTACATTGCTGTCAGCTCCATCTATCCTTTCTGTAGGGTGAATACAAGTTGCCACTTCCCTGAAAGTCCTTGATTGAGAGCAAGGTCTTCAGGGCAACTGTGGGTTGTCCATTTTCAGCCGCGGTAACATTATGAAGTACTACCGGAAATTAGAGAAATCCTGGAATTATTTGCTCTCCCACTTGAGAAGCAGCTGGACGTGAAAGAAGCAGCTCAGCCAAGACAACTGTAAAGTATGAGATGAAAACTAAGCAGTCAACCAAATAATGTCCTTTATTGATCCCCAAGACTAGAAGAAAGTATTCATATAAGCAAGTGGTTGCTGCTCACAGCCATGCCAAAGGGGAAGAGGATCTGAAGTGATGAGCTCTCAGAAGGGCAAAAATGATACTGATACACAACAGTTATCAGGAAAAAGAAATTCATTTACCTACCTCAAGGCAAATGTGAGGAAATGCCGCCTATGGTCAGCAACTCGGGTAACCTACCCTCTGAAGTTTTTCACCAGGGCTCACAACCTACAAATTCATCAGTACTCTAGAAGAGGGCACCCGTGCCTGCTAGGAGAACCAAGGGCGACCGGGCGGAGGTTTGTTGGCCTCATCCTAAAAATGTGGCCAAAAGAGTAGTCGAGTAACAAGAACTCCGCCTCTATCCTATTTTGAGACAGCACCGCGAAAAGAATTATCACTCAATATCTCCGTCTCCGAAAAAAGCCTTTAATTCTAAAAACCGTAACCCAGGTCAGTGTGATAAGAAAAAATCAAAATAGGGAGGAGGAACCCTGACACCCAGACTACTGCAGCATCGCCACCAACTGGGGGCGTGGGGACACTCACCTTGGAATCCGGCAGGCTGAAGACGCTGGGGTCATCGGTGCTCCCCACCATGATCTTATGTTCCTTGCCCGGGGCATGGCCGCCGGCTCCCTCAGCGCGCGCAGCCTTGGCGCCGTGGCGCTCCCCGGCCACCCGGTCGCTGGTGGTGTTTCCCATGGCGGTGCAGCTCGAGTCGGGGGCCACCTGCCGTGGGGAAAAACACGGGGCTAGGGACACCCCGGCGGTCGCGTCTGGGGAGCCCCTGGCCCCGCCCCTGCGTCTGGGGACCCGGGCAAGGGAATCCCCGCCCCAGGAAAGCCGCGCGCAGGGGAGCCCTCCCTCCCTGGCCTCCAGGAACCCCCGGAACCCCCAATCCCCCTAGTTGCCCGCTGCTCAAGAAACCCGCTTTCGGAAACTCCCCCGCACCCTCGGCGCTCACTGCCCAGGGGCGCTCCCACCCCAATCACCTCCCGCGATGCTCTGCCTCCTCCCGGGACCAATGGTGCGATGGCTGTTCTGCGGATAAGGCCACCAATAAAGTTATTGAAATTGAAGCCACGCCCCGGGCTAGCGACCCGGGTTTCCTCCTAAAATGGCTACAAGGCCAGAGACGCGGGGTCGCCCCGCGCGCGTACCCTGCGGCCGCGCCGCGGCGGCGCCCGGGGCCCGCCGGCCTCTCTAGCCACCGTCGCCTCGATGGTGGGCAGCCGCGCGCAGCCTCCAGCGCCAGACGGGGGCGCCGGTTCCGCAATCCACCGCGTGCGGGGCTAGGACTGCTTCGCTGGCGAGACTGCGCCGAGATCTTTGGTTGCTTGAGCCTTAGGGATTGCCATCGGGTGGGGACGGTCACCGAAGGACACGGGGTCCCCTCACGGGCTCTGGTGCTCCGCACCCGGTGGAGCGGCATTGCTTTTTTCCCCGCTCCCTCACCTGGCCTCAGGTTCGCCAAACGTTTTCATTTTGTAGCGTCTTTTCGACAGGCATCCCGGAGAGGTGAGTTCCTATAGGGAATAAGAAAACGGACTTGCAACTGATAGCTAAGAAAGTAGTAGTGGTAATTGCTCGAGGTTAAAACTAAGTGCTATGGGTAGCAGTCAGCCTGACTGGGTCCCCAGGGAAGAGGGAATAATTAGGAGATAAATCTTTCTTTTAAAATTTATTTTCATTAATTTATTTTTGGCTGCATTGGGTCTTCGTTGCTGCGCCCGGGCTTTCTCTAGTTTCGGTTAGTGGGGGCTACTCTTTGTTGTGGTGCGCGGGCTTATTGCGGTGGCTTCTCTTGTTGCGGAGCATGGGCTCTAGGCGCACAGGCTTCAGTAGTTGTGGCTCTCCGGCTCTAGAGCGCAGGCTTAGTAGTTGTGGTGCACGGGCTTAGTTGCTCCGCGGCATGTGGGATCTTCCCAGGCCAGGGATCGAACCCATGTTCCCTGCATTGGCAGGCAGATTCTTAACCACTGCGCCACCAGGGAAGTCCCAGGAGATAAATCTTGACAAATTGTTAAAATTAGTATAAGGAGAAGGAGAAAGCTATTCTAGGCTAAGAAACAGCACTTGGCAGTGAGCAACCCCAGAAGAAATGAAATTCAAGAAAGAGAGCAACAGGGCTTCCCTGGTGGCGCAGTGGTTGAGAGTCCGCCTGCCGATGCAGGGGACACGGGTTCGTGCCCCGGTCCGGGAAGATCCCACATGCCCCGGAGCGGCTGGGCCCGTGAGCCATGCCCGTGAGCCATGCCCGCTGAGCCTGCGCGTCCGGAGCCTGTGCTCCGCAACGGGAGAGGCCACAACAGTGAAAGGCCCGCGTACCGCAAAAAAAAAAAAAAAAAAAGAGAGAGCATCAGAAGGAATACTTAGGTAGAAAAGGGCAACGACAGTCTTGTTGGAGCAGGTTCAGGTTTCTACTGATAATTAATGGGACTTCTGTGGTATTTACTAATTCTTACTTTGTATTATGATGCATGTCTCATTACCTACTAGAAACCCTTGTCACTCAGCATGTGTTATAGTGACCAGCAGCATTGGCATCACCTGGGAGCTTGTTAGAAATGCTGAGTCTGAGGCCCCATCCTACAGAATCAGATTCTGCATTTTAACAAGATCCCCAAGGGAATGTGTATACACATTAAAGTGTAAGAACCATTGCATTGACAACTGGCAGAGAGCAAATCTAGGTTTGATTCTTCATGTTCTTGCATGCACCTTGTACAGAGTAAACTTTTAATAAACATTTGCAGAATGAAGGGTACATGAATACTGTTTACTACATTTATAACAGGATAATTGCACTTAGTCTTAAACACAGCCAGTAATGGGGAACCCCGAGTCACACAAGGCCACCCTTTCTGAATGAGCAGCTCTATTTGTTGAAAAGTTCGTTTTATATTAAGTTGAAAACCCATCCACTTAAGTCCAACAAATCCGCTGCTCCCCCTTTTGTTTTTGCTCTGCCCCTAATAAACTCAGTTATTCTGAAGCTCTTAACCAAAGACAGTTTGCAGAAAAAAAGGTACATTTTTTTTACTGCAACCTTTGCTCACCCCTCCAAAATCATTACTATCTTGTTACCTCCTTTTTGGATAATCTTACCCCCCCTTATTCCCCAAGTTCCTTTCAATCTTTCCACAGGACTCTGAAGCAAGGCCCTTGAAGGACTAACACAATAAACATTAACTTGTGTACTGTTCAGCTTTCTAGCCCCAGGGTGGTTTCTCCATGCTAAGTAATATGTCCCTAGTATGTATTTCCTTACAAGCGTCAAATCAGCATAGGAGAGCAAATCTGCTTTGGGGATTATTCATGACACTGTTCTGCTCTAGTAACATTTATAAGTCGGTCAATAGTTAATAATAAAAGTCAACTTTGCATATTGTGTATTTTAGACATAAGACAAAAGTAATTTGACACTGTAGGAATGATTAATTGCTTCTCCTTAGTCCCATGTTTGTTTGTTTTTTTCTTATACTCAGGAAAGACTAGATAAAGAAACATGATCTCTTAACCAACACCAGTATAATTTCTCTCTTTAGACTTAATGCTGTTGCCCCAGTGTCCTATCCTTCCTTCTAGAGGGAAGGAAAAGAAGAAGGTAATAGGCAAAATAATTGGTGAGGGTTCTCTTGATGTTACTGTATCTCAGATGTCATTGCCACTTGTCTCCTCAGATAAGCCATTCTGCCTGATAAACTGAGGAGAATAATGGAGAGCATGGGAGGCTTCACAACACAGTATACTTTTATGCATGCTGCTAAAGGTGTCCTACTTCCTCTGAGAGGTGAGGATGGGGGAATGGGGGAAGAATGTATCGATTTTACAGAACTGGATGACAGGTTAGATTCGGCATCTGGAGCTTTACTTTCCTGTCTCTGCTCCCCAGTTTGCATCCCCACCTGTGATCAGGAATGAGTGTGACATCTTGGTGATTTCCATTTCAAAAACAATCTGATCTTTTTTATCAAGTTAAACATATACCTAACATGCAGTTTAGTAATCCCACTCTTAGGTACTTATTCAAGTGAAATAAAGACAGGTTCACACAAAAACCTGTACATAAATATTTATTTGTATAAAACATATGTGGCTTCACTCATTTTCACCCCGAAAGGTAAACAACACAAGTGTCTTTTGCCTGGTAAATCTGTAAACAAAATGTGGTATAGCCATAACTGGAATACTGCTCAGCAATGAAAAGGATTAAACTCTTGATACATACAACATGGATGAATATCAAATGCATTATGGGAAGTGAAAGAAGCCAGAGTCTATTTACATGACATTCTGGAAAAAGCAAGACTTAGGGTCAGAAAACAGATCAGTGCTTTCCAGGAGCTGAAGGTGGGAAGAGGGGTTGACTACAAAGGGACCTGAGGAAATTTGGGGGAGTTATAGAATACTTCTGTATCTTGATTGTAATGGTGTTATGCATCTGTCAAAATTTACAGAACTGTACACTAAAAAGGGTGATTTTATTGTATGAACATTATACCTCAATAAAAAAAAACAATTTAATACTATTTAAAATATCAGCTTTGGGGGCTTCCCTGGTGGCTCAGTGGTTGAAAGTCCGCCTGCCGATGCAGGGGACACGGGTTCGTGCCCCGGTCTGGGAAGATCCCACATGCCGCGGAGCGGCTGGGCCCGTGAGCCATGGCCACTGAGCCTGCGCGTCCGGAGCCTGTGCTCCGCAACGGGAGAGGCCACAGCAGTGAGAGGCCTGCGTAACGCAAAAAAAAAAAAAAAATCAGCTTTAGGAAGAGGAATGTTACAAGTTTATACACAAAAGAGACTACTCAACCATTGTGGAAAGTAATTATTTTTAAAAACAAATTCCATTGATATTAATTTTTTCCAGCTTTATTGAGGTATAATGATAAAATTATATATATTTAAAGTATGCAGCATGATGACTTGATGTATGTGAACACTGAAATGATTCCCACAATCAAGGTAATTCACATCTATCACTTCACACCTCTGTGTGTTTGTGTGGGAAAATGCTTAAGATTTACTCTCTTAGCAAATTTCAGGTATATAGCACAGTATTATTAACTATAGTCACCATGCTGTGCTTATTCATCTTATAACTTAAAGTTTATACCCTTTGACCAACATCTTCCCATTTCCCCTAACTCCTGACCCCTGGCAACTATCATTCTACCCTCTGTTTCTCTGAGTTCAACATTTTTTTTAGATTCTAGGTATAAGTGATACAATACAGTATTTGTCTTTCTCTGACCTATTTCACTTAGCATAATGCCCTCAAGGCCCATCCATGATGTTGCACATGGCAGGATTTTCTTCTCATGGCTAAATAGTATTCCATTGTGTATGTATATGCTACATCTTCTTTATCCATTCATCTTTAGACAGATACTTAGGTTGTCTCCATATCTTGGCTACTGTGAATAATACTGCAGTGAACATGGGAGTGCAGCTATATCTTCAAGATCCTGATTTCATTTCCTTTGGATATATACCTATAAGTGGGATTACTGGATCATATGGTAGTTCTATTTTTTAATTTTTGAGGAATCTCCATACTGTTTTCCACAGTGGCTATACCAGTTTACATTCCCACAAAAGCATGCAAGGTTTCCCTTTTCTCCAAGTCCTTGCCGACTCTTCTCTCTTGTCTTTTTGGTAATAACCATTCGAACAGATGAGGTGATGATATCTCATTGTAGTTCTGATTTACATTTCCCTGATGATTAGCAATGTTGAGTGCCTTTTCCTGTACCTGTTGGCCATTTGTATACCTTCTTTGGAGAAATACCTATTCAGGTCTGTGAGATCATGGTTTATAATAGGAAACATATATTTGGTCTTTGTCCCTCTTTCTGAAATCCCAAAACCCTTGGCATTTCCTAAGTGATGAGAGCATTAAAGGTGTTTCTTGTTAGGTTAATGAAATGCCTTTTGGACTGAACCTAAGGATGGGGGCTGTTGTCAGGAAAACCAAACAGGTGATTAGAGGGTTGGAACTTTCAGTCCCACACCCCGACCTCTGGGGAAGGGAGAGGAGCTGGAGGTTGAAACAATTGCCAATGGACAATGATTTAATCAGTCATGCCTGTGTACTGAAGCCTCCACAAACCCCCAAAAAGGACAGGAGGGCTTCCCTGGTGGCGCAGTGGTTGCGCGTCCGCCTGCCGATGCAGGGGAACCGGGTTCGCGCCCCGGTCCGGGAGGATCCCACATGCCGCGGGGCGGCTGGTCCCGTGA
>NC_041217.1:77157100-77160876 GCF_002837175.3 Physeter macrocephalus | reverse complement strand
GCGGAGCGGCTGGGCCCGTGAGCCATGGCCGCTGAGCCTGCGCGTCCGGAGCCTGTGCTCCGCAACGGGAGAGGCCACAACAGTGAGAGGCCCGTGTACCGCCAAAAAAAAAAAAAAAAAAAAAAAAGGACAGGAATTTGGAGAGCTTCCAGATGGGTGAACACATGGAGATTCATGGAGAGTGGCTCACTTGGAGAGGGCATGGAAATTCTGAGCCCTTTCCCCATACTCTGCCCTCAAGGAGATGGATCATAACTGTCTACCCCTTAAGTATGGGCGGAGCATATTAACTTCCTTCCAAAGAATACAATATAGAAAAGAGGAAAAAAGGATAACTTTACAGTGGAGAAACTTAATAAACACAACCTCAGCCAGCTTAACATCATTAGTGGGAAGTCAGTAGCAGTACCTTTGATATAAGGTGATGAGAATAGCACTTTACCTCTGTAGTTTTCCTCCTGACAGCCCAAACCCCTAGACTAATCATGAGGAAAAAATATCAGACAATCACAAATTAAGGGATAGTCTACAAAATACTTAACTAGTACTCCTCAAAACTGTCAAGATAATCAAAACAAGGAAAGTGTAAGAAACTGTCACAGTCTAAAGCAGCCTAACGATAGGGAGTAATGTGATACCCTAAGTGGGAGACTGTGATAGAAAAAACATTAGGTATAAAGTAAATAAATCAGAATAAAGTATGGAACTTAGTTCTTTTCAAATTGTCAAGTTCCTGAAAGAAACAAAACACTGAAGACCTGAGGAAGATTAGAGGAGATTAATGATGCATAACAACTAAATGCAATATAAGATCCTGGAACAAAAAAGGGAAATTAGTGGGAAAAGTGGTGAAAATTGAATAAGTGATTTAGTTAACAGTTTTATATCAATGTTAATTTTCTTGTTTTGGTAATTGTTGTAATGTTATGTGAAGTCTTATCTTTAGGGAACCTGGGTAAAGCTTATACAAGAAGTCTTTGTATTTTTTTGCAACTTTTCTGAAAGAATGAAATCAGTTCAAAATAAAAAGTTTTTAAAATTACTAAAGTAATCCAAATAGTAAAACACATGAGGAAGCCCAGTGACATGATCTTGAGTCAGAAGACTTTTTTTTTTTTCTACTTTTTGGCTGCGCTGCACAGCATGTGGGATCTTAGTTCCCCAACCAGGGATCAAACCCGCACCCGCTGCATTGGAAGCACAGAGTCTTAATCTCTGGACTGCCAGGGAAGTCCCAGAAGACTCTTCAAATGAGAGCATTTGGACCCAAAGAAATAGAGAAAAAGAATACTCTGAAGAGAGCTTTAAAATAAGTTTATTTAAAATTCTCAAGGAAGGGAAGATGCTAGTTTGAATACACCCCAGCTCCACACCACTCTCATCCCAACCCAATTTTCATAACTCAGCATCTGTTGGTTCTGGTAGATAGTAGAGACCTCAGAATCTGTTCAAGTCCTGACAGAAAGAGCAATTACAGGTCTTCCTCGCTTTTTGGCTAAATCAGTGGTTCTCAAACTTTACCATGCATCAGGAGGGCTTACTAAAACACAGATGACTGGTGACTGGAACTTCTGATTCAGTAAGTCTGGGATGGGGTCTGAGAATTTCTATCAAGTTCCAGATGATGCTGATGTTTCTGGCTCAAGAACCAAATTTTGAGAAACACTGGGGCAGGCAACAGTCTGGAGACCAGTATTGGAGATCCCTAATAAAAGGCAGTGTGAGGAAAGAGTTAGCTGACTGTTGGACCCATAATAGTGCTTCACATATCTCCAAAAATAAAGAATTAAAACCAACCAGAATATGGGGAACAAATCTACACAGAAAAATTCCACATTTATATATATATTGCCTTCTCAAGGAGGTGGAGCAAAACTCCAGGCCTGAGATTGCTTATCCTTCGGAAGGCCACCTTGCATCTTTGGCTGATGGCTGGTGTCTGGGAATTTGGATTTTAGCAGGGTTCTTACCACCCTAACTGATAAGAGTGGCTTGCTGTGCCTACACTGTGTAACCGTGTGGTTTATACTGAACACCTGCTCTCCTTCTGGGAGTCTGGAATTTTGATATGTGCTGGCAGAAGGTGCCTGTGTGACTAGCCCTATTACAGACCTTGGGCACAGAGTGGAAAGATGTGAAAGTCTTCTGATTGCTTCTGTTTTCTTAGAGAAAAAAGAAACAAGGTTTAGTGGTCATGAATTTAAGACGTCAAATGAGCACAGTGATATTTTTCTCTTGCCATATTTAAGTGTTTTAGTGCAGGAACATAACTAAAGGTAATGTTTAGCCAAGCAAGTATGGAGGAAAGGGCTAAGGAATTGAGAGTGCATGGTAGGATATGATTATAATGTTGGACCATGGCTTATAGACCAGGTGGGCTAGGAAGTGAAGATAGAGCAGGTTGATGGAGGGCATGAAGTGGAGTCAAAAAACTGTGGAATTAGAGTACTGGAGTGAATGTGCTGAAAAGATAAGAGAAGGTTTTGGACAGTGGTATGCTTGAAATCGAGATTTTGGTGGTAATGACATAGGTAGATTGTAAAATCATTGGAATGAGAAGGTCATTGAAGTGAGAGGCCAGGTGGTAAAGGTCTACCTCAACACTCATACTCATTCTCCTCTCCTCCTTAATAACAGAACCTTGATTTTACGTGGACACATTGCCTCTCTGTATAAAGATACATTTCCTAGCCTCCCTGGATATATGCTAGATATATGTGACTAAATACTTCCAATGAGATCTAAGTGGAAATGTTATATGGAACTTCTAGTAATTTTCCTTAAAAGGGGCGTGGCCTTCTATATTTCTCTTTCCTTTTATGTAGAATGTCCATATAATGGCTGGAGCTCCAGCAGCCATCTTGGACCATAAGGTAGAAGCCATATGCTGTTAGTGGAGCAGAAAGAGATGCTGTGGAGCATACCATTTCAGGACTATCTTCCTCCAGACTTTTTCATATGAGAGGGAAATAAACTTTAACCTTGTTTAATCCATTGTTACTTTGGGTTTTTCCATTATATGCAGTTAAATCTAATCCTAACTAATACATTGGATTGGTGAAAGTATTACCTATACAGATGTGAACTACAGAATAATGCTGCACATCCATGTTCATGGCAGCATTATTCACAATAGCCAAAACATGGAAACAACCTAAGTGTCCATCAGTGGAGAAATAGAGAAAGAAAATTGTGGTGTATATACACAATGGTATATTATTCAGCAAAGAAATGAAGGAAATCCTGCCTTTGCAACAACACGGATGGACCTTGAAGGCATTATGCTAAGTGAAATAAGTAAGACAGAGAAAGAGAAGTATTGTATGATCTCACTTCTATGTGGAATCTAAAAAACAGAACAAAGCACCTGAACTCATAGGTGCACAGAACAGATTGGTGGTTGGCAGAGGCGGGGGTGGGCAAAATGGGTGAAGGGGGTCAAAAGGTAAATACTTCCAGCTATAAGATAAACAAGTCCTGAGGATATAATGTACAGCATGGTGACTACAGTTAACAATACTGTACTGTATATTTGAAAGTAGCTAAGAGAGTAGATCTTTAAAGTTCTCATCACAAGAAAAAAATTTGTTAACTATTTGTGGCCATAGATGTAAACTAGACTTACTTTGGTGATCACTTCATAATATATATAGAAATTATTATATGGTACACCTGAAACTAATATAATGTTATATGTCAATTATATATCAATTAAAAAATTGAGGTTAGGGCTTCCCTGGTGGCGCAGTGGTTGAGAGTCCGCCTGCCGATGCAGG